>NC_044997.1:409239-539527 GCF_008728515.1 Papio anubis
TGCAAGCATGTATTGCTTCTCCTGTTCATAATTCTCCCTTCTGGTCTCCCCTGAGTAGCTGGGATTTTCACAGGCATGCACCACCACACCTGGCTAATATTTTGTATTTTTAGTAGAGATGGGGTCTCACCATGTTGGTCAGGCTGGTCTCGAACTCCTGCCCTCACGTGATCCGCCTGTCTTGGCCTCCCAAAGTGCTGGGATGACAGGTGTAAGCCACCGCGCCCAGACTGTTGTGCTTTTTAAAAACACTGTCCGGAGTGCAGTGATACCATCATAGCTCACTGCAGCCTTGATTTCCTGTTCTCAAGCAGTACTGGATGCAATTACTGTCAAGTCACTTTTTTTTCTGCCACCCCCCCCCCCCAAAAGGGGACCTAGGCGTGGTGGTGCAAGCCTGTGGTCCCAGCTACTCAGGAGGCTGAGGTGGAAGGATGGCTTGAGCCCAGGAGTTCCAGGCTGCAGTGAGCTAGGACCGCACCACTGCCCTCCAGCCTGGGAGACAGAGGGAGACGCTTTCTCTGAAAATAAAAAAAAAAAGGAGTTGGGGAATATGAAAAACATATTTGCATCCTTGAAAATACATACCTCTAAGAGGACAGATTTTTCAGTGTAGGATTTTGGGGAGGGAAGTATTTCCCCATCAAAACGATGTACTGTATACAATACAGTGTCTGGAGTCAACTTAACTGTATTGCATACATAAAAATGGGTAAAAGAGTAGATGATATGTGAAGTGTTCTTATCACAACAATAATAAAAATACATCATCATCGTACTGAAAGGGAAGAGGAATCTTTTGGAGGTGATGGGTATGTTTACGACATCGGGAGTGGTAGGACTTTCAAGGATATGTCTTTTTTTTTTTTTTTTCTTTTTTGAGACGGAGTCTCTGCCTTCAGGCTGGGAGTGCAGTGGCCGACCTCGGGCTCACCACAGCTCTGCCTCCCTCGGTTCACACCATTCTCCTGCCTCAGCTCCTCCCCGGGAGCTGGGATCTACAGGCTCCCGCCACCACCTCGCTAGTTTTTTTTTGTATTTTTAGGTAGAGACGTGGGTTTCACCATGTTAGCCAGGATGGTCTCGATCTCCTGACCTCGTGATCTGCCCGCCTCGGAAGGATTTATCTTTTATCCAAAGTTATCAGGTTGTATACATTAAATATATACAGCTTTTCGTACGTTAAACCTCCATACCGTTATTTTGTTTTTATTGCTTCAGGCCTTCGGTTCTTTTGTTTGGTCGATGCCTGACGATTTGTTGCTGTGTAAAATAATCTGCTTATTTCTCGTGGGCATTACAGGATGTGATTTGTCTTTAATATTTAAACAAATTTCCAGGAATTTCCAGGGGTATCTTTGCATTAAGATACTTAAAGGGCTTTTTGTTTGGGCAACAGAGTGAGACTCTGTTTCAAAAAATAAATATATATATAAAAAAATATATATATATATATGTGTGTGTATATATAATATATGTGTATATATCATATATGTGTATATATCACATATGCGTATATATAATATATGCATATATGTGTATATATAATATATGTGTATATATAATATATGTGTATATATTAAATATGTATATATATGTGTAGATATAATATCTGTGTATATATGTGTATACGTGTATATGTCTATATGTGTATATATGTCTATATGTGTATATATGTATATATATGTGTGTGTATGTAGAGTTGTTATACTGTGTTTTTTATTTGTATTTTTATGTTTTTCAAACATTGCTGATTTGAGGTTGATTGAATCTGCAGATGTGGAACCTGTGGATATGGAGGGCTGAGTGCATAAGGTAGGACATATAAGTGAAGTCCCTTCTTTGGTTAAAACATCTCCATATGTGCCAGGTGAGGTGGCTCACGCCTGTAATCCCAGCACTTTGGGAGGCCAAGGTGGGCGGATAACTTGAGCCCAGGAGTTTGAGACCAGCCTGGGCACCATGATGAGACCCCATCTCGACTTAAAAAAAAAAAATACAAAAATTAGCCGGGCATGATAGCACGCACCTGTAGTCCCAGCGACTTGGGAGGCTGAGGTGGGAGGATCACTTGAGCCCAGGAGGTTGAGGTTGCAGTGAGCCGTGAAATCATACCACTGCACTCCAGCCTGGGAAACAGAATGAGACCCCGTCTAAAAAAAAAAAGTGTATATATGAGGTGCATTTGTATTGTAAATAGCATATATATGTATATATGCTAGATATGTATAGAGGAAATAGAATATATGCTTATATGAGAGGCGTTTGTATTGTAAATAGTGTATATACATGGGCCGGGGGTGGTGGCTCACGACTGTAATTCCAGTACTTTGGGAGGCTGAGGCAGGAGGATCACCTGAGGTCAGGAGTTCGAGACGGGTGGCAGGGGAGGGGGTTGGGATGGAGTGCCAGCTATGTAGGAGAGCTGAGAGCAGAATCACTTGAGCCACAAGGCGGAGGTTGCAGTGAGCTGAGATTGTGTCATTGCACTCCAGCCTGGGCGACAGAGTGGAATTCTGTCTAAAAAGAAAAAAAGAGTCACTGCTTTTAATTTTGGCTAAACATTCATAAGGCAGTCCCAGAAGTTGATATCATTTGTATTTGGTATGCCAAGACCACGTGAGCACACACCATTGTAAGTGAGAATCTTGTCTGATTTTATTTACGCATTTTGGTTAGTGATGTGGGGTCCTCTCTGTCCCCACCCAAATCTCAGGTTCTGCTCTGTGTCCCCACCCAAATCTCAGGTTTTGCTCTGTGTCCCCACCCAAATATTATCTCCTATTGTAATCCCCAGGTGTTGAAAAAGGGACTTGGTAGAAGGTGATTGAATCATATGAGAGATAATTTCTCCCATGCTGTTCTCATGATCGTGAGTTCTCACAAGATCGGATGGTTTAAATGTGTTTGGTCCGCTGAATGAGGTCGCTCACACCTGTAATCCCAGCACTTTTGGAGGCTGAGCCGGGTGGATCACCTAAGGTCAGGAGTTCGAGACCAGCCTGGCCAACGTGGCAAAACCTCATCTGTACTAAAAGCTACTAGAAAGTGCTGGGCATGGTGGTGGGCGCCTGTAATCCCAGCTACTCAGGAGGCTGAGGCAGGAGAATCACTTGAATCTGGGAGGTGGAGGTGGCAGTGACCTGAGATAGCACCACTGCACCCCAGCCTGGGTGACAGAACAAGACTCTGTCTCAAAATAATAATAATAATAATAAAAATAATAATAAAATGATAATAATAATAAAATGATATTAAAATGAGATCATGTCCTTTGCAGGGACATGGATGGAGCTGGAGGCCATTATCCTTAGCAAACTAACACACGATCAGAAAACTAAATAATACATGTTCTGTCTTATAAGTGGGAGTTAAATGATGTTAACAGTTGGACACAAAGAAAAAATTCAACAGATGCTGGGGGCTACTTGAGGGTGGAGGGTGGGAGGAGGGAGAGGAGGAGGAAAATTACCTATTAGGCGCAGATGCAAGCACCTCGGTGTTGAAATAATTGGTAGCAAAATCCCCCATGACGTGAATTTACCCGCCATAACATTCTCGCATTACCTCTGGAACCCTAAAAATAAAACTTAAAACATAAAAAATAAAAGACGCTAACTTGAAATGATGCAGTTTGAAGTTTATTAAAATCTTGAGGAGCGATCTCGAGCTCTCAAATGGGCAGGGTGATAGTTTTTATGTTATCGCGATATTTTAACCACAAAAAGAAAAGGTCCCGGTGGTGGCTCCGCCTGTAATCTAACACTGGGTGGCTGAGGTGGGGTGGGTGGGAGTTCCCGAGGGGACCAGCCTGTCCAACATGGTGAAAACCCGTCTCTACTAAAAATACAAGAAGTGGTGGTGTTGTGGTTGCATCCCTGTAATCCCAGCTACTCAGGAGGCTGAGGCAGGAGAATCACTTGAACCCTGGAGGCGGAGGCTGCAGTGAGCCAAGTCTGCACTATTGCACTCCAGCCTGGGCGACACAGTGAGACTCTGTCTAAAAAATTGTAGAAACAAGACAAGACTCACAAAATGGACAAGATGATGGCTGGGTCGGTGGCTCTCACCTGTAATCCAGCACTTTGGGAGAGCTGAGGCGAGTGGATCATGAGGTCGAGGAGTTCAAGACCAGCCCTGTGCAGATAGTTGAAACCCTGTATCTACTAAAAAAAATAATAATAAAATAAGCTGGATGTGGTGGCGAGAGCCTGCAATCCCAGCTACTTGAGGGAGAGCCTGTTGGGAGAATCACTTGAACCCCAGGAGGTGGAGGTTGCAGTGAGCCAAGATCGCACCACTGCACTCCAGCCTGGGTGACAGAGTGAGACTCTGTCTCCCCCCCTCCAAAAAAAAAAAAAAACAGGACAAGATGATCGTTTTTATGTTCTTATTATATTTACCTAATAAAAGTTTTGGAGGACAGGGTAAGCAATACTGTGGGGGAGGAGGGCGGCTTGCCAACCATTTCCTGACTCCTTCCTGTGCCATTTTTACCTAATCATTCAGCAGGCATCCTGCAGCCGCCGTGTTGAGATGGGCAGGCGGGATCGCAGGGCCGTTTACAGCTGCAACGAGGCGTTGGGGGCCACATCCTACCTTCCCGTGTTCTTCCCGTAAAAGGGGTCTTTTACCGTGATACCAGCCAGTTTCCTAGTCTTCTGATACTCCCGCCTTGTGGTACATGTGAAGAAACACCACATGGGGACCTGCTGGGGTAAACACCGCATGGGCACCTGCTCAGCTACCCCAGCCTGACACCCGGACCTTCACAGAAGCACCTGAGCTCTTGCACCTGAGCCTGCAGGGAAGGGTCCAGCCCAGAGCTCTGACTCCGACAGGCAACGTGTACCCAAATGCCCAGTCTGCACGGGGGATTTCAGCTTTGTGTGAAGGGAGAGGGATACCAGCAGGATGCCAGATGAGAAAGGCAACCTGTGAACCCAGCATAGCAGTAAAGTGGGTACGGCCGTGAACACCACCCACACGATAGGAAGCTCATTTTCCCCGGTTGAATGATCGATACGACGTGCCCTGCTTAACCAGAAAAAAAAGCAAGGCTCCATTCCATGTAATCCTTGCATCATGGTGCCAGACGTAGCCGTGGAAAAGTAAACTCCTTGATAAACTAATGAGAATTCAGAGGTGAGTTTACAGCTTATCCTGTTGGCTGGCTGTGCTGACATGAGTCTCACTCTGTCATTGGGCTGGGTACCCAATGGCGTGATCTCAGCTCACACAGCCTCCGCCTCCTGGGTTCAAGGGATTCTCCTGCCTCAACCTCCCCAGTAGCTGGGACACACAGGTGTGCACCACCGCGGCTCAGCCATTTTTGTATTTTTAGTAGAGACGGGGTTTGTGCTGGGATTACAGGTGTGAGTCACCGTGCCCGGCCATCTTTTTAATTAATTAATTAATTTTTAAAAATTTTTTTATTTTGAGACAGAGTCTTACTCTGTTGCCCAGGCTGGACAGCAGTGGTGCAATCTCGGCTCACTGCAACCTCTGCCTCTGGGGTTCAGGTACTAATCCTCCTGCCTCAGCCTCTCAAGTAGCTGGGATTACAGACACGTGCCACCACGCCTGGCTAATTTCTGTATTTTTAGTAGAGGTGGGGTTTCACCATGTTAGCCAGGATGGTCTTGATCTCTTGATCTCATGATCCACCGGCCTTGGCCTCCTAAAGTGCTGAGATGCAGTGAACCACAGCGTCTGGCCAATTTTTTTGAGATGGAGTCTCACTCTGTTGTCCAGGCTGGAGTGCAGTGGCATGATCTCGGCTCACTGCAACCTCTGCCTTCTGGGTTCAAGTGATCCTTCTGCCTCAGCCTCTCAAGTAGCTGGGATTACAGGCATGCCACACGCCTGGCCTAATTTTGTGTATTTCCTAGTAGAGGCGAGTTTCACCATGTTAACCAGGATGATCTTGATCTCTTGATCTCATGATCCACTGGCCTTGGCCTCCTAAAGTGCTGGGATTACAGGCGTGAGCCACCGCGCCTGGCCAATTTTTTTTTTTTTTTTGTTTTTGTTTGTTTTGAGATGGAATCTCACTCTGTCGCCCAGGCTGGAGTGCAGTGGCACAATCTCAGCTGACTGCAACCTCTGCCTTCTGGGTTCAAGCCATTCTCCTGCCTCAGCCTCCAGAGTAGCTGGGACCACAGGCACATACTACCTCTCCCGGTTAATTTTTGTGTCTTTTTTAGAGACAGGGCCTTGCTTCGTCACCCAGGCTCATCTCGAACTCCTGACCTCGTGATCCACCCGCCTCGGCCTCCCAAAGTGCTGGGATGACAGGCGTGAGCCACCGCGCCCGGCCTTCCAACTTGTTTTCTAACCTCACCCTAGAGTGACGAATGCATTCATAGGATGACTCAGGATCCACACATGCATGCTCCATTTCCTTCATCTGTAAAACAGACACAAGCATTTCACTGGGAGGAGCTACACACCCAGTCATCGCTGCCTCTGAGCTTGGTGAAAATCGGATCGCGGCAGTCACGCAAAGTCAGGTGATGGAGAAGGACGGCCGTGCAATTGCTGAAAAACCCCAAATCCAGGAGCACCGGGTGAGAATTTCTCTTCGTTTTCCAATTGCCTCTCCTTGGGGAAGCCATAAAAATATGTTGCCTCAGGGCGAGGCTGGTGGCTCCATGCCTGCCATCCCAGCACTTTGGAGGCAGTAGTGGGATCAGAGGTCAGGAGATGGAGACCATCCTGGCCCCAGCATGGGTGAAACCCCGTCTCTACTAAATATACAAAAAGTTAGCAGTGAGTGGTGGCGCCTGTAGTCCCAGCTATAGGGCGCAGGCCAGGAGAATGGTGTGAACCAGGGCGAGGTCGCTGCCACTGCACTCCAGCCTGGGCAACAAGCCGGAACTCTATCTCAAGAAACAACAACAACAACAACAAAAACGTGTCACTTTGGGGTCAAGCTCTGGAATCTCCGGCAAAGAGCTATGTCTGAG
Source organism: Papio anubis (assembly GCF_008728515.1). Taxonomy (NCBI): domain Eukaryota; kingdom Metazoa; phylum Chordata; class Mammalia; order Primates; family Cercopithecidae; genus Papio; species Papio anubis. The sequence goes on from NC_044997.1 coordinate 416,208, forward strand.
GATTACAACAAGAAACTGCCAGAGTGGGATATACAGGGAGGGACTAGGGTGAGAGGTGAGGGCTGTCAATGCACCATGATGCTGCAAACTTGAGGGATTTTAAGAGCTGGTAGCAACTTGTGACTGATCATGTGATGTAACATTTATTTTATTTTATTTTATTTTATTTTATTTTATTTTATGAGACAGGGTTTCATCATGTTGCCCAGGCTGGTCTCGAACTCCTGACCTCAAGTGATCCACCCACCTCGGCTTCCCAAAGTGCTGGGATTACAGACATGAGGCGCTGTGCCCGAACCTCATGCAATATTTAGAAATATATCAAAGGCCAAGCCTTGGTGACTCCATGTAATTCCAGCACTTTGGGGCGAGTGGAAGTAGGATCACTGGGGATTTGAAGTTGAGATAGCCCTGTCTGTGAGATACTATGTCTCTACTAAAATAAATTAGCCGGGCATGGTGGGCATGCCCCATAATCCTAACTACTCGGGAGGCTGAGGCAGGAGGAATCACTTGAACCCGGGAGGGAGGTTGAGAGTGAGCGAGATAACACTACGCTCAGCTGAGCAGCAAACCAGCTTTCTATCTCAAAAACAAACAAACAAACAAACAAATAAATAAATAAAATAGCAGACAAATGAGAGCCAAAAATGCCACGAGGGAAACAAAACCACTCTGCTCCCTGTGTTGAATAGGGAGGCCGGGACTGAAATGCAGTGGTAATTAAACATGGCTTAAATTGGTCACTTGGTCAGAGAAGCAGGACACACATGCCAATCCTATCCATTAAAATGATATAAGCAAAAATGAAAGTTTGAGAGTATTTCGGTAAGCATGCTTTCATTCAAGCCAGGAAAGTAGAATGACTCCCTAAAAAGTCTGGTTTTGATAAAAATAAATATTTAAAAGTTAAAGCAATGCTCTGAATCGTCATATACCTGTGTTTCCTTGTTGTAATATTTTCCCAACTATTTTAATGTTCTGGAAAAAAATAACCCTATGTTTTACTTCAGGCTCCAAAAGGAATTATCAGAGCACTGCTGGAATCCTGTGTTTGTTCACAATATTGATTTGTTCATGGTTGTTTCTTTGAATTAATTTTGCTTTTAAAATATTGAGTGAATTTGATTTTATAATATGAGTTATAGGGGTTATGGATGGAGGGTGACTGAATGGATGGGTGGATGGATAGATGGGCTATTGGATAGAGGGTGGACAAATGGATGGATGAGTGGATTAGTGGTTGGGTAGATGGATGGATGGATAGATGGATTAATATGGATACAGAATAGATGGATGGATGAATGGATGGATGGTTGCGTGGGTGGTTAAATGGGTGGAGTTGTGGGCTGGAGAATTGGATAGATGTTGGATAGAATAGAGTTGTCGTTAGGGTAGATGAATTAGATGATGGAATAGTGAATAGGTAGGTGAAGTAGGTTAATGGATGGATGGGTCGGTGGTAGGCTAAGTGGGTGCGAGGGTGGATAGATCAAAGAATGAATGAACAGACAGATGGATGGATATATGGATATATCGCTTAATGGATGAAGGGTTGGCTGGATGGCTGGCTGGATGGCTGAATAGGTGGATGGATATATGGGTTAATGAATAGAGGATGAATGAATGGATTAATGAATAGATGGGTTAATGGATGAAGGGTTGGCTGACTGAATGGATGGATGGCTGGATAGGTGGATGGATATATGGGTTAATGAATAGGATGAATGAATGGATGAATGAATGGGTGGGTTAAAGGATGAAGGGTTGGCTGGTTGGCTGACTGGATGATTGGATAGGTGGATTGTACATGGGTTAATGAATAGAGGATGAATGAATGGATTAATGAGTGGATGCGTTAATGGATGAAGGATTGGCTGGCTGGCTGACTGGATAACTGGATAGGTGGATTGATACATGGGTTGATGAATAGATGAATGAATGGTTAAATGAATGGATGGGCTAATGGATGAAGGGTTGGCTGACTGAATGGCTGGCTGGCTGGATAGGTGTATGGATATATGGGTTAATGAATAGAGGATGAATGAATGGATTAATGAATGGATGGGTTAATGGATGAAGGGTTGGCTGGCTGGCTGGCTGGATAGGTGGATGGATACATGGGTTAATGAATAGACGATGAATGAATGGATTAATGAATGGTTGGGTTAATGGATGGAAAGATTGGTTGGCTGGCTGGCTGGATAGGTGGATGGATACATGGGTTAATCAATAGAGGATAAATTAATGGATTAATGAAGAGATGGGTAAGTAGAAAGTGGGTGGGTTGATAGCTGGGTTAATAATCGGAGGGTGGATAGAGGATGGATAGATAGATACACGGATAGATGGTTTAACGGATGGAGGGTGGATGGATGGGTGGATGGATGGATGTAGGGATGGATGAGTGGGTAGATGGATACATGAATGGGTGGACGGATGAATAGATTGACAGACTGATGACTGGCTGAATGGGTGGATGGTTGCATAGATGCATGAACAGATGAACTGACCGATGGAAGCATGGATGCATGGATGGATGGGTGGATGGATGGATGGATGGATATGATAAAGGCGGGAGAACTAAGATCTCTCATATTGGATTCCAGTTTAGTGATCTGGTCCCCGGGATTCTCAATCTTTGCAAAACCCTCCACCTCCTACCTCAGGGTGCAGCTCTAGGAGAAGAGTCCCCATGTTTGAGGGTCAGGCCTTTGATCACTGACCTCACAGTACTAGGCCCTGCCTAGGAGTCTCTCGATGGAAGACCCCACTCCTTCGAGGCATCTTGATAAGAACCACAGTCCTGGGTCTCTCTCTTTCTCATCTGCCCCTAGGACCTTCCAAATGATTCGTTCCCTGCATGGCCTGCTCTGCATAGGGTGGCTTGCCCTGTCCTGGCATCGTACACACTTTTCTGAATTATACCTCAATTACTCTAAGGAGAAAAGGGAAGGCCGTTGCATGAGAAGCAATGCAAGGAAGTCATTTTCCTCAAGGAGGAGGCCCACTCCCGTGTCTTCGTTTTGTATCTTTATTTCCTGTTTGAGGCTTCCGTTTTATCTGATCTTTACAACGTCTGTTTTTCTGGTCTTTACGTGGGCGATAACGTGCTGATGTGCAGTGGTATAGCTCCTTGAAATATCATTGTCAGATCAACATTTAATAAATTCCTGGAAACTGCATCCCACACCACAAAGCAGCATTTTCTCAGCAGGCTATGTTTTCAATGAAATTTTCTGCCCAATCACTTAGTATCAACCTCACCAGTTATCACAGATAAACCTGAGTGGTAGCCTCTGCTACTTCTTGTGGAAGGTATTTGATTCTTATGATGTTGTGAATGAGGCTGGACTCGGACTTCTCCTTTTTTGCTTGTGGCCAAGGGATGGCAGACAGGAGAGAGAAGTCATCCAGCCACTTGCAGTGATGGATGAATAGATTGATAGGTAGATTTGCGAATGGCTGAATGGGGAATGTATAGATAGATGGGTGGATGAATGAATAGATGGGTGGGTAAGTGGATGGATGGGTGGGTAAATGGATGGATGGATGGGTGAATGGATGGATGGGTGGGTGCATCAATGGATGGATGGGTGAATAAATGGATGAGTGACTGGATGGATGGATGGATGGATAGATAGATGGGTGGGTGAATGGATGGATGGATGGGCACATTAATGGATGGATGAGTGAATAAACGGATGAGTAACTGAATGGATGGATGAATGGATAGATGGGTGGGTGAATGGATGGATGGGTGGTATATTAATGGATGGATGGGTAAATAAATAGATGGGTGACTGGATGGATGGATGGATGAATGGATGGATAAGTGGGTGGGTGAATGGATGGATGGGCAGGTACATTAATGGATGGATGCGTTAATAAATGGATGGGTGACTAGATGGATGGATGGGGGCGTGAATGGATGGGTGGATAAGTAGATGGATGAATAGATTGACAGGTAGATTGGTGACTGACTGAATGGGGAATGTATAGATAGATGGATGGATAAATAGGTGGATGGATTGGTGGATGAATGGATGGATAGATGAGTGGGTAAATGGATGGATGGGTGGGTAGATGGATGGATGGATGGATGGATGGATGGATGGATGGATGGATGCATGGGTAGATGAATGGATGGGTGGATGGGTGGATAAATGGATGAACAGATTGATGACTGGCTAAATGGGTATGTGGGTGGATAGATGAATAGAGTGATGGATGGATGGATGGATGGATGGATGGATGGATGGATGAACGGATGAGTGGATGGGTGGACAAATGGATGAACAGGTCCAACTTAGGTTGATAGCGGGCTGAATAAGAGTGGGTGGTGGATATGAATGAATGAGTGAATAAGTGAGCAGACACATGAGTAGGGCATATCCAAGTGCATCTGCAGTGATGGGATGGCTTGTCTCTCCTGTCTACCACCCTAGGACTCTGTATCTCCAAATGAAAGCCCCATGCTTGGTTCTAAGATCTTTGTTTGATTAAGGCCAATGCTTTTTCTTTTTTTTTTTTTAACTTGTTTCCACAATCTCCAGTTACTCACCATAATAGGTTGAATCTCGTCCCCCCAAAAGATATATCTCATCCTATCCCCTGTTGAATGAGAACTTATTTGGAAATGGGGTCTTTGCAGATGTGATTAAGTGAAGGGTCTTGAGATGAGATCATCCTGGAGTAGGGTGGGCCCTAAATCCAGTGAAACGTGTCCTTCTAAGAGACAGAGGAGGACACACAGACACAGAGGAGAGGGCCACATGGAGACGGAGGCAGAGACTGGAGTGATGCGGCCACAAGCTCAGGTACTCCTGGAGTCCCCAGGAGCTGGGAGAGGCAGGAAGGATCCTCCCCTAGAGCCTCCAGAGGGAGCCCGATCCTGCCCACACCTTGATCTCAGACTTCTGGTCTCCAGAACTGTGAGATAAATCACGTCTGTTGTCCTAAACCCTTGAGTTTTAGGTAAATTGTTAGGGCGGCCCCAGAGCAATCACGTACCCGTGAAATGCATAATTCTATATTTCTGCAGTCCCCACCAATTCCCTTCACTTTGGTCACCAGCTGCACATTCAAATTCAGGGGTCCCGGGAAGCACTCTGTTTTCAGAACAGGTGGCTAAAACTTATAGGCTCCCAGTGACCACCTTTAGGGTGAATAATTGCCTAGAATGACTCACAAGAAGTCAGGAAAACACTGTGTTTGTGATTAAAGTCTTATTATACCGAATAGATATAAATTAAAATCAGCCAAGCTGGGCGCAGCAGCTCATGACTGTAATCCCAACACTTTGGAAGGTCGAGGTGGGAGGATCGCTTGAGCCTAGGAGTTTGAGACCAGCCTGGCCAACAGAGCGAGATCTCATCTCTCCAAAAAAAAAAAAAAAATTAGCCAGGGATGGTGGTGCACGTCTGTCATCCCAGCTACTCAGGAGGCTGAGTTGGGAAGACTGCTTGAGCCCCAGAGGTTGAGGCTGTAGTGAGCTGTGATTGCATCCCTGTACTCCAGCCTGGGTAACAGAGTGAGACCCTGGCTCAAAAATCAATCAATCAATCAATTAAATGATATCTGGAAAAAAAGAGATGCATAAAACAGAGACCCTGCCTTAAAGTCAATCAATTAATTCATTTAATTAAAAAATATTAGCCAAGAAAAGTGAAGTATGAGACAGTAAGACTCTGCTACAAAATTAATTATATTAAATAAGGTCAGCCAAGAAAAAAGATGCCTAAGACAGAGTGAGACCCTGTTCAAAATCAATCGATCAATCAATATCAGCCAAGAAAAGAGATGCCTAAGACAGAGTGAGATCTTACCTCACAATCAATGAATTGAGTTAAATAATATCAGTCAAGAAAAGAAATGGATAAGAGAGTGAGACCCTACAGTATCGTCGTGGGACTGGAAGCCTGACAGTGAAAGAAGTAGGTGAGAGTGAGACTTCCTCAAATCATCCGGAAATCAGGTTGACTTCAGACAATGGTGTGAACTGGAAGAGAAACAGGACAAGGGAGAGCAGGACATAAAATCTGGGATCCGTCGTTGGTGAGTTTAGGGTGGGCGTGTTGAAAGAAATGGGACTGAGAGGCGGGGACTGCTTCAGAATCAATCAGTAAATCATTCAAATCAATTGAGACAGTAGTCAAACCAAGAAGAAGCGGGTTCAAGGGGAGGGGCATTGCCCAAAATCTGATCAATCGAACAGACAGATTGACGATGGGTCAGAGAGAAATGGGTTCAGAGAGTGGGGACCCTTGAAGATCGTCGGCTGAACAGTGAACAAGCTAACCATCAAACTTAGAAAAGAAATAGATAAGAGAGTGAGACTCTACTCAAAATCAATCAATGAATTAATTAATTAAATAATATCAGCCAAGAAAAGAGATGCTTGAAACGGAGACTCTATCTCAAAATCTATCAATCGATTAATTAAATTAAATAATATCAGCCAGGAAACAATATATGAGAGTGAGACCCTGCCTCAAAAGCAATCATCGATTAATATCAGCCAAGAAAAGAGATGCGTAAGACAGCATGACAGTGTGCCTCAGAATCAATCAATTAATTAAAGTAAATAATATCAGCCAAGAAAAGAGATGTATGAGAGACTGAGACCCTGCTGAAAACCAACCAATTAATTAAATAAATAATACCAGCCAAATAAAGAGATGTGTGAAACAGAGACCCTACCTCAAAATCAATCCATCAATCAATTGATAAGTTAAATAATTTCAGCCAAGAAAAGAGATATATGAGAGACTGAGACCCTGCTGAAAACCAACCAATTAATTAAATAAATAATACCAGCCAAATAAAGAGACGTGTAAAACAGAGACCCTACCTCAAAATCAATCAATCAATTAAATAATACCAGGTGAGAAAAGAGATGTATGAGACAGTGAGACCCCTGCTTGAAACCAATCAATTATTAAATTAAAAATAATATCCGTCAAGGAAAGAGATGCATAAAACAGAGACCCTACCTCAAAATCAATCCATCCATCAATTAATGAAGTTAAATAATATCAGCCAAGAAAAGAGATGCCTAAGACACAGGGAGTGAAAGTCAATGAATTAATTAATTTAATTCAGTAATATCCGCCAAGCAAAGAGATGTAGAAGACAGAGTCAAGGAGGAACCGAGACCCACAGCTTCCATTGTCCTCTCCCGAAGGACTCGTGGGTTCTGTTCCCTCCTCTTGGCATCAATGTGTGATGACAGAGGTCAAGTCGTGCCCACCAAGAAGCCTTATCAGCCTTAGCAAGTGTCTGGAGTTTTACCCGGGTCCCCACCACTTTCTGCCTCTGGCACTGAGCTTTACTCTCAGCCTCTGGAGAGTTGAAACTGATACTGCCTTCCCAAAGGCAGCACGTGAAATTACCTTGCTGGACCCTCCAGGGCAAAGCCGCTGGTGATTTATCTGACTAATTTCTGTATTTTTTTTTTCTTTTTTTTAGAGATGGAGTCTTGCTATGTTGCCTAGGCTGGTCCTAAATTCCTGGGCTCCAGCAATCCTTCTAAGAAAAGAGGGTGAGCATCTATTTTGAGATAGTTTACTCTTTTTTTCTTTTTGAGACAGGGTCCAGCTCTGTTGCCCAGGCTGGAGTGCAGTGGCAAAATCGTAGTTCACTGCAGGCTGGAACTCCTGGGCTCAAGCGATCCTCATGCCTCCACCTCCTGAGTAGCTGAGACTACCGGCATGTGCCACCACGCCCAGCTCATATTTTCCTTTTTCTTCTTTTGTAGAGATGGGGGGGGTCTCACCATGTTGCCCACGCTGGCCTTGAACTTCTGGCCTCAAGTAATCCTCCCGCCTCGGGCTCCCAATATCAGCCAAGAAAAGAAATGGATAAGAGAGTGAGACCCTACTCAAAATCAATCAATCAATTAATTAAGTAATATCAGCCAAGAAAAGAAGTGCTGGGATTACAGGCGTGAGACACTGCACCTGGCCAAGGGCATGCTGATGTTTTCACTGCACAAAAGCAAAGCATAAATGGCTTCAGCTGATGATAACCGCTTTGCAGGGAAATGCAAAACGCTGATATATATAAAAAAAATGACTTGGGCTAGGGTGTGGTCTGCTGAGGAGGACAGAGAAGGGATGTGAAGCAGGGGACCGATGAGAGCTTGTGGAAGGAAGGTGAAGCTGAAGGGAGGCTGGGCTCTCGGGGCAGGGCCGAAAGTGCTTGCTGCATTTTTCAGGGGACAGTTTGCAGAAATCTTCCGTGCTGTAGAAGGATGGAATGGCCGTGCATCTAGAGGAGTCTCTGAGTCATACAGGAGCTGGTTGCGTCCAGGTAGAGCCTGTGGTTGCGTTGTGCGAGTTAAAAATCTGTTTTTATCTGTCACTTCCTCTGGCCTGCACAGCCTCTCACGCAATGGTGGAGAGAATTACCCCCATTTCCCAGAGTGGAATGTTTGTTTCCTGAGTGTCCTCTGGTTCAAAGACGGACTCTGCATTTTTAGCGTCATTTGTTGTTGCTCTGGGCAAACGGGTCGAGTATCCTCACGCCTTCAAATCTCCTCTGTGACTTTTGGACGGTATTCCTTAAATCTCCATCTTTCTTCCAACATTTAGCAAGCTGAGGGCTGGAATTTTCTGGAAATTTCAGGTTGTCTTCTGAAATCGCCACCATCGGGGGCTGACATGTTCCCCCAGTCCTGGAAACCAGGAGTCTGAGATCAAGGTGTGTCAGGGAGGTGCTCCCTCCAGAGGCTCTAGGGGAGGCTCCTTCCTGCTTCTCTCACCTCCTGGGGGCTCCGGGCATCCCCGGGCTTGTGGCCACATCACTCCAGTGTCTGCCTCCGTCTCCACGTGGCCTCCTCCGCTGTGTCTGCGTCTCTTCTTCCCCGTGATAAGAACACCTGTCATTGCATTTTGGACCTATCCTAATCCAGGCAGATCTGATCTTCAGATGGTTAACAAATGAATTCTGCAAAGACCTGTTTCAAAATAAGGTCTCACTCCAGCTTCTGGCCTTTAGGATGTGGACAGCTCTATCTGAGGGCCACTGTTCACTACACTATAATTAAATTCAGTTTTTTTCCAGAGGCTCTAGGAGAGGATCCTTCCTGTCTCTTCCAGCTCCCGGGGGCTCCAGGCACCCCTGAGCTTGTGGCCGCATCACTCCAGTCCCTGCCTCCGTCTCCACGTGGCCTCCTCCTCTGTGTCTGTGCCTCTGTGTCTCCTGTTCTGTCTCTTAAGAGGACACCTGTCATTGCATTTCAGGTCCACCTTATTCTGAAAAGGCTGTACTGTTTTGTTTTGTTGTGTTTTGTTTGTTTTTGAGATAGAGTCTCTCTCTGTCGCCAGGCTGGAGTGCAGTAGTGCGATCTTGGCTCACTGCAACCTCTGCCTTCTGCGTTCAAGCGATTATCCTGCCTCAGCCTCTCAAGTAGCTGCGACTACAGGCAGGGACCACCACGCCCAGCTAATTGTTGTATTTTTAGTAGAGACGGTTTTGCCGTGTTGGCCAGGAAGGTCTCCATCTCTTGACCTCGCAATCCGCCCACCTCGGCCTCCCAAAGTGCTGGGATTATGGGCATGAGCCACCACGCAAAGGTGAAAAGTCTGTACTTCTAAATGAGTTTAGTGGTGAACGAGAATTTTAGGAAGACCCTGCTCAACTCCCTGCAGTTGGTCTGTCGAGAACCTGATTTGTGACCGGGCACAGTGGCTCGCGCCTGTAATCCCAGCACTGTGGGACGCTGAGGCAGGTGCATCACGAGGTCAGGAGTTCAAGACCAGCCTGGCCAAGATGGTGAAACCCCATCTCTACTAAAAATACAAAAAAATTAGCTGGGCGTGGTGGCGGGCGCTTGTAGTCCCAGCTACTCCGGAGGCTGAGGCAGAGAACTGCTTAAGCCTGGGGGTGTGGAGGTTGTAGTGAGCCGAGATCCCGCCACTGCACTCCAGCCTGGACAACAGAGTGAGACTCCGTCTCAAAACAAAACAAACAAAAGAACCTGATTTGTATGTGCCGTATTGTTTCTGGAAGACAAGTGCCTTTCAAAGCAGCCCGTGGGAAGGGAGCGTGGCCATCATGGTGACAATGTCCAAGACAACTGGCCCCTCTGTCCTCTGCAGAACCCACTCTTCTAGGCACTAAGGAGCAGACCCACAGCCCTGTCTAGTCTCTTTTTTTTTTTTTTTTGTGACAGAGTTTCCCTCTTGTTGCCCAGGCTGGAGCGCAGTGGCTCAATCTCGGCTCAACGCAACCTCTGCCTCCCAGGTTTGCTATGGATTCTCCTGCCCTAGCCTCCTGAGCTGGGATTATAGCCATCCACTACCACGCCCGCTAATTTGTATTTTAGTAGAGATGTTTCACTATGCTATTGGCTGGTCCTGAACTCCTGACTTCAGGTGATCCGCCTCCCACCTCGGGCTTCCTAAAGTGTTGAGATTACAGGCGTGAGCCACTGCCTGGCTGTTTTGTCTCTTTCTTTTTTTTTGAGGCAGAGTCTTGCTCTCACTTCAGGCTGGAGGTAGTGGCATGATCTCGCTCACTGCAAGCTCCTCCCGGTTCACTTATTCTCCTCTGCCTCTAGCCTCCTCCCAGTAGCTGGGATCACAGGTGCCCCGCCACCACGCCTCCCGCTAATTTTTTGTATTTTTTAGTAGAGATAGGAGCCTCACCAAGCAGCTAGATGGTCTTGATCTCCTGGGACTCGTGGATCCATCTGCCTTTGGATCTCCTGGAAGTACATTTATTTGCTACCGTGGCTCCTCGGGCTTTCGTTTTAATTTTTGAGATGGAGTCCTGCCTGTCACCCAGTCTGCAGTGCAATGGTGTGATCTCAGCTCACTGCAACCTCTGCCTCCTGGCTCAAATCGATTCTCCTGTCTTAGCCTCTGTGTAGTAGTTAGACGAGGCATGCACACACTCATGCCCAGCTTAATTTTTATTATTTTGTGTGTGTATGTTTTATAGAGACAGGGTTTCACCATGTTGCCAGGCTGGTCCTCTCAAACTCCTGACCTCAACTGATCCTACTGCCTCGCCTCCCAAAGTGCTGGGATTGCAGGCACACCACTACGCCTGGCTAATTTTGTATTTTAGTAGACACGGGTTTCAAGTGTTGCCCAGGCTGGTCTCTTATACCTCTATTCCTAGGTGGTCCACTCCTGCCTCAGCCTCCCAAAGTGATGGAATGAGGTGTGAGCCACTACTGAGGTAGCCATCTCATTTTTTTTCTGAGATGGGGTCTCAACAAAGCTGCTCCAGGACAGGAGTGCAGTGCTACGATCACGGCTCACTACAGTCTTGACCTCCCAGGTCTCCAGCAATCCCCCTACTCAGCCTCCCCAAGTAGCTGGGACTCACACACATGCCACTACATCAGGCTAATTTTTGTACAGCTGTAGAGACAGGGTCTGGCTTGCTGCCTCCAGGCTGGTCTTGGAACTCCTGACCTCATGGGATCTCAAGATGGCCTCTAGGCACGTCCCAAAGTGCTGGGATTACAGGTGCATCACCAAGCTAATTTTGTATTTTTAGTAGAGACGAGCTTTGCTATGCTGCCTAGGCTGGCCTTGAACTTCTGATCCTGGAAGGGATCCGGGCTGGGCTCCCTAAAGGCCCCAAAGTGCTGGATGAGCAGGGTGTGAGCCTACCACTACCAAGTTAATTTTTGTATTTTTTAGTAGAGACAGCTTCTGCTGGTATAAGCCCAGGGCTGGTCTGAACTTCTGACCTCTGGGAGGGATCCGGGCTTAGCCTCAGCCTCCTGTGCTGGGATTTCAGGTGTGGAGCCACGCCTAGTTAATTTTTGCATTTTTAGTAGAGAGACGAGCTTTTTGCTATGTTGCCCAGGCTGGTCTCTGAAACTGCTGACTCACGTGATCCTACTCTCTAACACCAAAAGGATTGTATTTATAGGTGTGTGAGCCACTACGCCCTGGTTACCCTTTGTATTTTAGTGAGATGGGGGTTTCACCATGCTGCTCCAGGCTGGTCTCGAACTGCTGACCCTACGTGATCCGGCTCCAGCCTCGGCTTCTAATACCAAAGTGATTTCACTTTTGCAGGTGGAGCCACCACGCCTGGTTGGTTTTGCATTTCCTTAGTGGAGACAGGGGTTTCCACCATGCTGCCTGTGGCTGGTCTCGAACTGCTGACCTCACGGATCCGGGCCTCGGGCCATTCCTACCAAAGTGATTGCATTTATAGGCGTGAGCCACCACACCCGGCCCTTCCTGTCCAGTGTATATCTCCCACTGTTTGGTTCTGTGTGATCCTGGGCAGCTCACCCGGACCGTGTTCTCCTCTCTGGACCCAACCCACGCCCATCCATCGCCTGGACTCTATGCTTCTGGACATTGCAACTGTGCAAACACTCTCTGTCCATTTAAAGGAAGAAGAAGCAGAGGTTCAGAGTGGTTGAGTCACTTACCCACAAACAGTGGAGGAGGCATCTCTACCCACGTCCCATCTTTCATCAGATCTTCCAGGGATGAGCCATGTAGCCTGAGGCTCTCTGTTGAGAAAGATGCAGTCACAGTGTATCTTATAGGGTGTGCCCATAATTAATAGGACAGGTGTCCTCATGAGAAGAGGAGAAGAGGCTGGGTGCGATGGCTCAAGTCTGTAACCCCAGCACTTTGGGAGGCCGAGGCGGGTGGATCACGAGGTCAAGAAATCGAGACCATCCTGGCCAACATGGTGAAACCCCGTCTCTACTAAAAATACAAAAATTAGGCCAGTATGGTAGCACCACGCAGGACTAATTTTTGCATTTTTAGTAGAGATGGGGTTTCCTCACGTTGGCCAGGCTGGTCTTGAACTCCTGACCTCAGGTGATCCGCCCACCTCGGCCTCCCAAATTGTTGGGATTAGAGGGGTGAGCCACTGCGCCCAGCCTAGTTTTACTTTTCGTCTTTTTAGAGACAGAGTCTACCTCTGTCACCCAGTCTACAGTGCAATGGTGTGATCACAGCTCACTGCAGCCTTAAACTCCTGGGCTCAAGTAATCTTCCCACCTCAGCCTCCCAAGTAGCTGGGACCACAGGCACACGCCACCATGCCTGGCTAGTTTTAAATTTTTTTTTAGAAGTGGGGTCTCACTATGTTGTCCAGGCTGGTCTTGAACTCTTGGGCTTTTTCTATGTTAGCCTCCAAAAGTGCCGGTATTACATGCATGAGACAATCCAGACTTACTTTCTTTTTTTGAGATGGAGTCTCGCTCTGTCGCCCAGGCTGGAGTGCAATGGGGTGATCTCCGCTCACTGCAACCTCTGCCTCCCGGGTTCACGCCATTCTCCTGCCTCGGCCTGCTGAGTAGCTGGGATTACAGGCACCCGCCACCACGCCCGGCTAATTTTTGTATTTTTAGTAGAGACGGGGTTTCACCGTGTTAGCCAGGATGGTCTCCATCTCCTGACCTTGTGATCCGCCCGCCTCGGCCTCCCAAAGTGCTGGGATGACAGGCGTGAGCCACCGCGCCCGGCCCCAGACCTTCTTTTAAGGTACTCACCTGATTAGGTCAGGTCCACCTAGAATACGCTCCTGTTTGATTAACTGGAAGTCAGTTGACTAGAGACCTTAACTGCATCTGGAAAGTTCCGGCACCTTTGCCATAGCATCATGGGACTGATATCTCAGACTATTTTTATTTGCCTTTCATGCTCAGTTCGGGGAAATTATACAGACTGGGTACACAGGAAGAAATCATGGCTATCTCCCTATGACAAAGAATTACAGCTGCAGGGGTCTCACTACGTTGTCCAGCCGTAGGAGGCCAAGCATTTTCCTTCAACATTTTCCAAATTATGATAATCATCCTTTGGTGCTTGCTGGTTCTGAAGGAGTGACTATCTCCTTCTGAATTCGCTTTGTGAAATACCTTCAGGGAGCTAGCTGAGCGGCAAAGCGGTTTCCGAATTTCACAGCTCCCCCGGGAAACACACACCAATGGTATGTAAAGCAGCAGCTGCAAGAAGAATTTTAAAGAGAACCCCAAACGCTTTCGTGTCCCTAAGAAGAAGGAGACTGGACATGAAGGCAGCAAAGGGATGTGTCTCACTGAGAAGCCTGCTTGGGTTCACAGAATGGTCCCCGTCCTGGGCACCGTGGTGTGTTTGGTCAAGTTGAGACTCATAATCATATTAATATTAGCCTTTAGGGACATCATGAACTCGCGCCTGGTCGCAGATGTTGAGTCGCCACGGTTCATATTTCGACCATCATCATTTACCACTCATTCCGTAACCATCCGTCCATCATCATCACATCATCGACACCATCATTCATTATGTTTATCGCCAGTCATCATCATCACATCATCATTTCATTGCATCATCGTCATCGGATCATCATCATCATGTTCATCATCATCGTCATCCGGATCATCATCGCATCATCATTATAACCATCCGGATCATCATCATCATCATCATTCCATATCGACCATCCGTTGTATCATCATCATCATCGACCATCATCATTTTCATTATGTTTATCGCCGGTCATCGTCATCATCATCATCATTTCATCCCCGTCATGCATCATCCATCATCATCATTTTCATTCATTCGACCATCGTCATCATCATCATCATCATTCATCGGTTTCATGTTGTCATGGTCATCATCATCATCATCGTGCATCATCATCGATAAATAGATCATCATCATCATCATCATCATCATTAATCCTGATCATCATCATCATCATCATCATTAATCATCTTTGTTAAATCATTTCGCGTCATCGTCGTCGGGAGATATCGTTCGATCACGGTTATCGTCATCATCGTCGTTCATCGTTTTCCGTTCAAATCTGAGATCCATCCACATCGTTCGTCATCTTTCATCGTTCACGTTCGTTCCGTTATAAATCGTTCATCGTTCGTCGCTTCTCTCCATCCACCTCCCCTCCATTCCTCCTTCCATCCCCTCCCCTCCTTCCTTCCTTCCCTCCTTCCCTCCTTCCCCTACCTTCCTTCCTTCCCTCCTTCCTCCTTCTTTTCTCCCCTCCCTCCCTCCCTTCTTTCAGATCGTCTTCCTCTTGTCCACCAGGCTTCCATTCATGCCAGCCAGCTCCTGCAACCTCCGCCTCCCAGGTTCACGCCGTTCTCCTGCTCAGCCCCTCCAGTAGCTGGGACTACTGGCTCCAGCCACCATGCTCGGCCTAATTTTGTATTTTTACTTGCACTGAACAGACGAGTTTCACCATGTTGGCCACGCTGGTCTCAAACTGCTGACCCCAGGTGATCCACCCGCCTCGGCCTCCCAAAGTGCTGGAATGACAGGCATGAGCCACCGTGCCCGGCCTAAACCGCAGACTTTCATGTGTCACGGTCCTGGAGGCTGAGAGTCCAAGATCGATGCGTGGGAGGTTCAGGACCTGGTGAGGACCTGCTTCCTGGTTCACTGACGGTTCCTTCTGGCTGGGTCCTCACATGGTGGAAAGGGCGAGGGAGCCCTGTGGGGCCTGTCTTCGAAGAGCACAAATCCCACTCATGCCCTAACCACCTCCTAAACACCCCACCCTCTAATATTCTTGCAGTGGGTGAGGACAGCAGCCATTTCTCTTACTGTCTCCTGCCTCTGAAGAGGAGGAGGAAGTAAAAGCTGAAAAACAGGAATGAAGTCAGTGGCAAGACCAGCCGGGTGCCACGGATGACCAGGCCTGAGGTTAAAAGATTAACCCCCCACTCGAACCCCATGTGCTCTGCATCTATCACCACCCTTTTACTTGGAACCCCTTAGAGTTGTAAGCCCTTCAAAGGCCCAGGAACTCTGTCTTCGAGGAGCTCGGCTCTTAAGACTCGAGTCTGCCGACGCTCCCGGCCAAATAATAAAACCTCTTCCTTCTTTAATCCAGTGTCTGAGGAGTTTTGTCTGCGGCTCGTCCTGCTACACAGGAACTGAGTTTGCACTTGAGTTTTAGAAGGGACAGAAACATGGGAGGTATAGCAACCCTCTCACACAGGCTGGTCCCTCTGAAGCCTGCCTGGGTTCACAGAATGGTCCCCCTTCCTGGGGCCCCTGCTGTGTTCCTTTGTCGCCTGCTGACCTTGAGAAAGGCAAGATTCCTATTCTGATGCTCTGACCCTGGATTTCCACTTTGGGGACTTGTGGCATATTTCGGACGTCGGAAGCACGTACGTCTCACATGGAGCCTGGCATACTTAATAAACAACAAATTATAATAAATAAATGAATAATGCGTCATAAATTATCATTATTTATTTACGTACTGGAGACAGAGTCTCGCTCTTGTCACCCAGGCTGGAGTGCAGTGGTGTGATCTCGGCTCACTGCAAGCTCCGCCTCCCAGGTTCATGCCATTCTCCTGCCTCAGCCTCCCTAGTAGCTGGGACTATAGGTGCCCGCCACCCCCCTACTAGTTTTTTTTTTTTTTGTATTTTTAGTGGAGATGGGGTTTCGCCATGTTAGCCAGGATGGTCTCCATCTCCTGACCTCATCATTCGCCCGTCTCGGCCTCCCAAAGTGCTGGGATTACTGGCGTGAGCCACTGCACTTGGCCTCATTTATTATTTTATAGTTACATTATAAATTGTCATTTATTATTTCATAATTACATTATAAATGATCATTTCATAATTACATTAAATATTGTCAGTTATTTCATAATTACAATATAATCATTATTTCATAATGACATTATAAATTAATTTTATGATTATATTATACATTAGCATTTATTTCATAATTACATTAGATTATCATTTATTTTTAAATTACATGATAAATTATCATTTATTATTTCATAATTACATACATTATTTTATAATTACAAATTATCATTTGTTTCATAATCACAATACAAATTATCTTAATTTCATAATACCATTGAAAGTTGTCATTTATTATTTCATAATTACATTATGTAATGGTATGCGTTAATAACTATTAATAATACAATTAATAATTAACAATTCAATTAATAATTAACTAGCAATGTATAATATGTAATTCTATAATTACGTCATCGAATATGATATCTAAGTTATACATAAATTATATTATTCAAGTATATTACACACAATTTGTAAGTATGGTATAGAATCCCGTTACAGAATTATATTATTTTTATATAATATAAATATATTATTATATTTCAGAATTTTATTATAGATATTTGACTCTATAATTGGAATTTAGACCCCACACCGACCCCCTCTTCCTGTTTGGCTGAAGGGCGATGGCCGCAGACCCTGGCCGAGGGACGTCCCCTGGTTACCCGCAAGCAGGTGGCCACATGGGGGGGGGGGGCGGGGGAGACTGTCCTGGCGCACGCGCAGTGCAAAAGGCCGGGCCCCCGGAAGTCCCGCCTTCCAGGGCGGGGCCAGGACCAGGAGGAGAAACCCGGTGTCGCCGCGCGGCCGCTTCCGCGAGCCCTCGCGCCGGAAACGGAAATGCGTCACAGAGGGCGGGCGGCGACGGCGGTGGCGGCGTCGGAGGCGCCTCCAGGGGACGGTGGCGGCGCCGGGTGGTGAGGCCGCGCCTGTCCGGGGGTCGTCGGGGGACGGCGGGAGCTTGGGCCAGCGGCGGCGGCGGCCTGGGACCGCAGAGCGGAGCCGCGCAGGTGAGGGCGGGCCGCCCGGGCCTGGCGAACGCTTCGCTGGTCGGACCGGGCCCTGGGGAGGCCAGGGCTGGGAGGCGGGGCTGGGGCCTGGGGGGCGAGGGCCTGGGGTCTCGGAGGGGACGGGGCTGGGGATTGGGGGCGTGGGGTGGGCTCGGGGGCTGCAGGAGGCGCCGGGGGGCCCGTGCAGAGGGGCAGGGGCTGGGAGGTCTGCGGTCGGGGGTCCCGAGGGTCCCAGGAAGTAGAGGGTGGGGGGGCTGGGCCGGGGGCCGAGAGCTAGGGAGGCAGGGCCTGGGAGACCTAGAGGGGGCAGACCTGGGGTCTCGGAGGGGACAGGAGGCTGGGATTAGGGGCGTGGGGTGGGCTCGAGGGGGCTGAGGCATAAGAGACCGTGCAGGGGCTGGGGAGGTCTGCAGTCCGGGGTCCCGAGGTCAGGAAGTAAGTAGGGGAGCTGGGCCAGGGTGCAGGGCTGGGAGGCGGGGCCTGGGGGTCAGAGGGACAGGGCTGGGGTTGAGGGGGCGATGGGGTGGCCAGGGGCGCTGGGGCGGTGAGGGGCCGGTACAGGGGAACAGGGGGCTGGGGGAGGTCCAGGGGTCAGAGGAAAGTAAGGGTGGGGCCTGGAAGCAGTTCAGGGACTCACCGAGGGAGCTGAGACCTGGAGCGGTCTTGGGGGTCCTGGGAGCTCGAGGGAACAGTTGGGGGCGGGGACTAGGCAGGAGACTGGGAGGCCTGGGGTTTTGGACGTGGCGCTGCCGTGCTCCCCAGGTCACTGAAATAGGGGCTGTCCGGGGTTTCGGAGGCGGGGGCTGGAGCATCCAGTGCAGTGACCGAGGGCAGGGGTACCAGTAGCCAGGGGCCCGCAGATGCGTGGGGCCTTTCCGGGGGTGCCAGGGGCAGCCCGAGGCTATGCTGGGGGGCTGCGGTAGGTGGGAAGACCAGGGGCAGTGCCGGGTACTGGGGGGTGAGCAGCCAGGTGTACCGGGGTGGTCGGGGCCGCTGGAGGCCACAGTGGGGAGGGTTCCTCGGTGGTGCAGTTGCTGGGGCCGCCTGGGTTCTAGGGGGAGGGTTCCCTGGTCTCTGCCCAGGCTGGAGCCCCTCCCTTGTGCCCCACTGACCTCTTCTGGTAGCTTTTCTACCCTCCCTCCCTTCTTTCGCGCCTCCCACCTCGGGCTTGGGCGAGGAGGCCGTGTCCTGGGCCTGGCAGGAAGCCTCCAGGTGGATGTGGTGGGCGGCCGGGCCAGAGGCGGTCACCTGGGATGTTCAGGTTTCTGTGAGTGAAGCTTCCTCTGCTTGGAGCTGGCCCTCAGGAAGTGGCTGCCTGTCAGCTCCCTAGGGAACAGGTGTGGGTTAAAGAAGGTGGGTGGCTGGAGGAAGAAGGCACAGATGGGGGACTCTGGCCCCCAGCTTTTGGAAAGTTCCTTGTACTTTGTGGCTTTGAGTGGGTTAAAGCTGGGATACGTCTGGCCTTGGTGGAGATTACTAGGGTTCATGGTTCTGGATGCTTTTCGTAGCCGGAGACTTCCTGTTTTATCAGTGCAAGTACAGGGCCGCCGCCCCCTCCACAGCGCCTTTCCAGATGCCTGCAGTTGTGCTCTCCCTGGCCCCTTTCCTTCCCTCCGGTGTCTTTCTGCTCCTTCCCGTGGAGCTAGGCGTTTGTAGCTTCCCGGTCCCTACTTGACCGGCGTGTGGGGTCTGATCACTCCCAGCTTCCTATTCTGCAGGCCTTGGGAGCTGCTGGGTGCTGGATGTAGGGTGTCGGGCCGTGCTGGCCGAGGCTTCGACACTAACCTGTTCTTATCAGCTCGGCTTTTTCCCCTTTAGTGTACTCTTAATGATTTCAAAAAGTAAAAACCTCCGTTGAGATGGCTTTTAACAAAGGAGAAACCAGTCTCTGACACGGCAGAGAGACACTGCCGTTTCTCTTCTCCGAGTCCCAAAGTGCCGGCTGGTGTGGCCCCTCCTCCTTGGCGGGGGAGCCGGGGGGCCGACGCTGACCATCTGCATCTTCTGTTTCAGGCCCAAGGTCCCGGAGGCTATGGCAGCGGCTACCATCGTGCACGACACGTCTGAGGCCGTGGAGCTCTGCCCCGCGTACGGCTTGTACCTGAAGCCCATCACCAAGATGACCATCAGCGTGGCGCTCCCGCAGCTGAAGCAGCCGGGGAAGTCCATCTCCAACTGGGAGGTGATGGAGAGGCTGAAGGGCATGGTGCACAACCACCAGTTCTCCACGCTGCGTATTTCCAAGAGCACCATGGACTTCATCCGCTTCGAGGGGGAGGTGGAGAACAAGAGCCTGGTCAAGTCTTTCCTGGCCTGCCTGGACGGCAAGACCATCAAGCTCAGCGGCTTCTCCGACATCCTGAAGGTGCGCGCGGCCGAGTTCAAGATCGACTTCCCCACCCGCCACGACTGGGACTCCTTCTTCCGCGACGCCAAGGACATGAACGAGACCCTGCCGGGGGAGCGGCCGGACACCATCCACCTGGAGGGGCTGCCCTGCAAGTGGTTCGCCCTGAAGGAGTCGGGCTCCGAGAAGCCCAGCGAGGACGTCCTGGTCAAGGTGTTTGAGAAGTTCGGGGAGATCCGGAACGTGGACATCCCCATGCTGGACCCCTACCGGGAGGAGATGACGGGCCGCAACTTCCACACCTTCAGTTTCGGGGGGCACTTGAACTTCGAGGCCTACGTGCAGTACCGCGAGTACGTGGGCTTCATCCAGGCCATGAGCGCCCTGCGCGGGATGAAACTCATGTACAAGGGGGAGGACGGCAAGGCCGTGGCCTGCAACATCAAGGTGAGCCCTGGGCGCCGAGACCCACGCGCTTCCTCCCTCGGGCGGCTTCCTTCCAGCTGGGTCAGTAGATCGCTCCCAGCCACACCGCCTAGGCTGTGGGGACCTCCCCTGAGTAGAACGACAGCAACAGCCCCGTTCCCGTCGAATTTCAGAGACACAGGCGTGAGGTCGAGTAGGGGGTCCGTGCTGTGGTTTTGGAAATTCGGTATCTGAAGGAAGATGTCTAGTAGGTGAGGGTCGGACTCCCAGGCACTGTGACAGGGATTTGAACCGTATCAGAACCAAGAGAACCTGGCCTTCCCAGAATGCTCCTTGAAACTAGGGATTAACGTTCCCTTAAGCCTCATGTGCTGTTTGTTTGTTTGTTTGTTTTCGAGACAGAGTATCGATCTGTTGCCCAGGCTGGAGTACAGTGGCGCGATGTCTGCTCACTGCAACCTCCGCCTCCTGGGTCCGAGCGATTCTCCTGCCTCAGCCTCCCGAGTAGCTGGGACTACAGACGCGTGCCACCATGCCCGGCTAATTTTTATATTTTTAGTAGAGACAGGGTTTTGCCGTATTGGCCAGGCTGGTCTCAAACTCCCGACTTCATGATCTGCCCGCCTGGGCCTCCCAAAGTACTGGGATGACAGGCGTGAGCCACCGTGCCCGGCCTTGCCTCATGTATTTCGACCCATGTTGGCTTCGCGGTGACAAATGAACCAGCCTCCTGGAGGAGGTTTTGTGGCCTTAAGATGTGCCCCGTGGGCGTGGGCAGGAGGCCCCAGGGTGGCTGTGGCCACAGGAAATGATGGAGCCGGGTAGCGGAAGGGGAACCGTGTCTTGCCGCGGTGGCGCGTCACTTACGTCCAGTAAGTGGCGAGGGGTAGTTGGTGTTCCTCGTAACTCCGTGGGATGAGCTAAGTCTTGAGCCACTGATGGTGACTTGGAGGGAGTGGTTTGGCTTCTGGGCCCCACTGTCTGGGTCTGCACCGGACGTGAGTGGTGAGTGGGCGCTCAGGCTCTGAGGACTCGGCCCTGCGGCCCGGGAGAGGGATAGGGCGCCTGGCCGTGTGTCTGGGGGGCTTTGGGGGAAGGCCATCTCATACTGTTTTTTGCTTTTAAAGGTTTCTTTTGATTCGACCAAACACCTGAGTGATGCGTCAATTAAGAAGCGGCAGCTGGAGAGGCAGAAGCTTCAGGAACTGGAGCAGCAAAGAGAAGAACAGAAGCGCAGAGAGAAGGAAGCGGAGGAGAGGCAGCGAGCGGAGGAAAGGTACCTTCTGCGGGAGGGGCCCTCGGCGCTGGTGTCCGGCACCTGGGAGTGTGCGCAGACTCGTGTGCGTGTGTATGCATGTATTCCTGTGTGGGTGTGTGCGTGCTTGTGAGCTTGTGTGTACCTGTGTGCGTGGAGGCATGTGTGCCTGTAGCACGCGTGCCTGTGAACAGGTGTACTTTGTATGTACGTATGTGTGCCCGTGTGTGTGCCTGTGTGTGTGCATGCGTGCCTGTGAGTGCCTGCGTGCATGTGTGTACCTATGTGCGTATGTACACGTGTGCCCACGTGTGTGTGCGCCTCTGCGTCTGTGCACATGTGTCTGTGTGTGTGCATGTGTCTGTGAGCTCGTATGTATACCTTTGTGCATGTGTGCCCATGTGGGTGTGCCTCTGCATCTGTGCACATGTGCCTGTAAGCTCCTGTGTACCTGTGTGCACGTGTGTATACCTCTATGCATATGTACGCATGTGTGCCCGTGTATGTGCCTCTGCATCTGTGCACACGTGCCTGTGTGTGTGCATGTGTGTGAGCTCAGGTGTGTACCTGTGTGCATATGTACGCATGTGTGCCGTGTGTGTGCCTCGTCTGTGCACACTGTGCCGCAATGCATGTTGTGACTCCGCGTATTATTACCTGTATTGCATATGTGTGCGTGTGTGTGCCTCACCATCTGTACTGCGTGCCTGTGTGTGTGTGCGTAGTGGCGAGCTCCGCGTGTGTACCTGTGTGCATATATGCGCATGTGTGCCGTGTGGTTAATGCCTCGTCTGTGCACGTGCCTGTGTGCGTGCTGCGTGTGGCCTGTGTGCGCGTGTGTATACCTGTGTGTGCGCTATATGCGCGTATTATTGCGATGTGTGTGCCTCTGCATCTGTTACGCTGGCGATGCCTGTGTGTGTGTGCATGTGTGTGAGCTCACGTGTGTACCTGTGTGCATATGTACGCATGTGTGCCGTGTGTGTGCCTCTGCATCTGTGCACACGTGCCTGTGTGTGTGCACGTGTACCTGTGTGCATATGTACACGTGTGCCGTGTGTGTGCCTCTGCGTCTGTGCACACGTGCCTGTGTGTGCACGCGTGCCTGTGAGCTCGTGTGCGTACCTGTGTATGTACACATGTGTGCCCCCGTGTGTGCCTCTGCATGTGTGCACACATGTGCCTGTGTGTGTGCATGCGTTCCTGTGAGCTCGTGTACCTGTGTGCATGTGTGTACCTGTGTGCGTATGTACGCATGTGTGCCCACGTGTGTGTGCTCCTCTGCATCTGTGCACACAGCACACATATGCCTGTGTGCATGCTTGTGTGCGTGTGTGCACGTATGGGTGTGTGTGCATGCCTGTGGGTGCGCAGCTGTGCACGTGAGGACCTGCGTGAGTGGCTGTTTGAGACGCAGCAGAATATGCGTGTTTCTGTTTGTTTTCCTGTCGTACATCATGGTCTGAGGTGATCTCTGCCAGTTCCCAGGACCACGCCTTTCCCGAAGAGCCACCTCTTCTCCCTCCACACGCTGTTCACATATCCCACTGAAACAAGCAGAATGCCTTGGCCGTTTGCAAGTTTGCGTTTAGGTTGAGGCTACGTTTACAAAATGAAGTAGAAGGTTGATGGTGATGGCCAGATTTAAAACAAAACAAAAAACCATAGGATAAAAACCCAGTTTCGCTTAAGAGGCCTTTAAAGCAATGGCCTGAGTTGTTCACTTTTCACCCGGTTGGGTACCACAGACAATTCTCCGGTCAGTCCCCTTCATCTTCTGCATTCCTTTCTTTACGTGAATCCCATGGCCGTTCCCCTCCATCCACTGTCTGTGTGTTCCTCCTCCTCCACTACTCCCTCCCTCTCCCCTCCCCTCCTCCCTGCTCCTCCCTCCCCCTCCCTCCTCCTCCTCCTCCTCCCCCTCCTCCCCCTCCTCCCCTCTCCCCTCCTCCCCCCCTCCTCCCCCCTCCTCCCCTCCTCCCCACCAGGCTGTGTACCCTCCGAGGACTTTAGTGCGTCCTGCACGTCTGTTGGGCTTCATGTCGCCGATACCGAGTCTGGGATGTGTTGGACTTGACTGGGGGCCTCCTGGACAGCCTCCGGTGGGACCGAGTTGGTCCGTTGTGTTTCCGTGTCTCACTGCTTTATGTGACGCTGGTGCCAGTGTGTTGATGTGTGTGGCGGGTGATGTTTGCACGAGAGTCCCGGCACTGAACTCCTGGGAGCAGGCCATCTTGCCCTTGGTGTTCTTTATATAGCCCCCGTTGCCTCCCCAAGGGAGAGTGGGGCTGAGGGCTCCTTAGATGAGGCAGGTGCAGCATGTAAGCGAGTGGCCGTGAATGGGCTGGGGGGGCCCAGGTCAGCCGTCAGGAGCCCCAGGACCCAAGGCAGGCAGTACAGAGAGGCAGACACCTGGGGAGAACTGGACGTGCTGCTGTGTCGCCATCCTGGGAGGGGCGGTTCGGATGTGGGGTTGAGTCAGGGTCCCCTGTGTCAGCCGCTGTCAGGCCGACCGGGACAGCCGGGGTGGGAGACTGTCCTGGGACATTACAGGGACTCTTCCAGGGTCAGACACAGCCCAGGCCTGGCTGAATGTGCCTGTCCACGTTCTGGAAGCGGGGAGTGGGACTCAGAGCCTCGGACCTCTCAGTCTTGCAGGACTGTCCCCACAACATTTCAGAAAGCAGCTTGGGGGTGAGGAGAAGCTGCATCCTTGATCTTTCCCTGAGGAGAGATGAGCATCGGAGAAGTGAAGTGTGCCTCTGCAGGGAAGAGGCCCCGTCCACCTGGCCAGACCACAGAGGGCTTGGGGGACGCGGGGCCAGGCCATGAGCTTCTCCACAGCAGGACAGGGTGGCTGGAGCCCTGGGGGAGGGCTGGCCCGTCGTCAGCGAGAGCTGGCCGGGAGGGCTCCAGGGTGGCCCGTGGAGCTGTCCTTCCCCACGCAGGGCCGTACTCGCCCCTGCTGCCCCCCCGTCATTCCTCAGAGGCTGAGCATGAGAGGAGGCCCAGGGCAGCCTCCGGGTTTCTCTCTGGTGGGTGGAAATGAGGCGTGTGTGTTTGGCCCTCACAGGTGACTTGGAGCTTGATGAGTGCTGTCCTCTGAAAGCTGCCCAGCCTTGAGGCGTCGGTGTGAGTCCCGCTTAAGGGCGTGCTATGTGCTGGGCTGCCCTGAGCCGTCCTCTGAGCTCGTGGGGCGGTGACAGCTCACAGGACAGTTAAACCTTCAGCACATGGAACTGTTTGAGGACCTTCATACCCCGGCCGGAGACCGTGTGGATCACTGCCTGGCCGTCGGCACCTGGCCCGGCTCCCTTCTTGGGGTGGTGGAGAGCGGGACGCCTTTTCTCCCGGCCTGCTCCTCCTCATCCCCGTGTGTCCTCTTGCCTTGGTGTCTCCTCTCCCCTTGGTGTCTCTGCGGGTCTACGTCATCCCGTCAGGCCTGCTCGGGTTCCTCGGTGCTGCTTAGAGCTGCACACGGGGCTTCCAGGCCACTCTTCTTTTTTGTTGTTGTTGTTGAGACGGAGTCTCGCTCTGTCGCCAGGCTGGAGCGCAGTGGTGCAATCTCGGCCCTCTGCAAGTTCCACCTCCTGGGTTCAAGCGATTCTTCTCATTCTTCTGCCTCAGCCTCCCAAGCAGCTGGGATTACAGGTGCCCGTCACCATGTCCGGCTAATTTTTGTATTTTTAGTAGAGACGGGGTTTCACCGTGTTGGCCAGGATGGTCTCGATCTTTGTGATCTGCCCGCCTCGGCCTCCCAAAGTGCTGGGATTATAGGCGTGAGCCACTGCGCCTGGCCCGGGCCACTCTTACCAGGTGTTGCTGTGTTTTGTCGCCGCTGGGCTGCTGGGGCAGGGGTCCCTCCCCGTCCAGCTGTGTGTGTGGTCGCCGCCCTGCTTGTTGAGGTCATGGGTGATCGTCACCCAGAGAAGTGTGCTGGCGTTGAGTGCAATCGGATGAAGCCACGTGCCCCTCCCCTGGGAAGGGCCCCTCCTGCCCTGCTCCCTCGACGCCCTCTCCACAGCCCCAGGCAGCCGGGCTGGCGGTTTTGTGCCGTCGTGGGTGGGGCCTTTGTAGAATTTCACAGAACGGGGATCTGTGCCATCTGTTGTCTTCAAGGCCGGATTGTCCACTTAGCTGTGGTGCAGGGCTCTGCACGGCGCGTGTCCCTCCTCCTCCTCCCTGGTGCCCGGGGCCGCCTCCCTGGTGTGCGCGCATGCTGGCCTTCACTGGTGATTTTTAGAAAGCTTTCCTGTGCAGCTGGAACCTGCTTCCTGGGGCCCCTGCTGTTTGTGCTCAGTGCTGTCCTCTGGACGGATGCACCAGCCGAAGCCGGGCGCCTTACGTGGTTTGGTGGCCATCTGCGTCGTCCTGCCATGCGCTGTTTCCGCATTGGGGCGCTGGCCTTTCCTCGGTGGCGGCCACAGATGCCGCACCCCAAGGATCTTCCGCAGTTTCTTGAGTTGTTGCCGATGCTCTTTCCGCCATCCGTCCGTCCGTCTTTCCCCTGGCTGGGGGGCGTGGCTTTTGATGTGGTCGATCCGCTGGTCGTTTTCTTGGTGGTTTCGGGGTTGGGTCACGCTTAGCAGGATGGTGTGTTGGAAGGTCACGGAGGTCCTCGCCCGGCTCACTCCTTCCACCCCTCGGGCTGCTTTGAGTCAGCCGAGGTCCACTTTGGGATAAAGAATTAAATGCTTAATCGTTCGACTGTGGCCTTTTCCCCCTTGTGTGAAAAGCCACTTGTATGGTGTATCATGTGTTGGCTACAGCTGCTATCTGTGACAAACCCCCTGTGTGTTCCACGCAGGAAACAGAAGGAGCTGGAAGAGCTGGAGCGAGAGAGGAAAAGAGAAGAGAAGCTTCGCAAGCGGGAGCAGAAGCAGAGGGACCGCGAGCTGCGCCGGAACCAGAAGAAGCTGGAGAAGCTGCAGGCGGAGGAGCAGAAGCAGCTGCAGGAGAAGATCAAGCTGGAGGAGCGCAAGCTGCTGCTGGCCCAGAGGAACCTGCAGTCCATCCGGCTCATCGCCGAGCTGCTCAGCAGAGCCAAGGTACCCGGGGGCTCCCTCTGCCGCCGCCAGCCGCACCCGGGCTGCCCTCGGTGCCCTCCCCTGAAACGCGGGTGGTGTCACGGCGCCGTTTCCCCGCGGGCCGCAGCTGTACCCACAAAACCAGCTTTAGTGCCGAGGATGACGGCTCCTGGCCGGTAGGGTGTGGCACTTGTCTGTCGTTCCCGATGATTTCAGAGCTGTGACAGTTTCCTTTTGCAAAGCTGGTGCATTCAGGTTCCCGAGCAGGCTGGCAGCCTCCCGGGGGCTGGGGCAGAGGCTCTCTGTTTCCTTTGGGTCCGGGCAGTGGCGGAGAGTGCAGGGGGCCGCTCTCTGTGGCCCGTGCCTCTGTGTGTGGTCAGCTGGCCTGGCTGTGACCTCACCCGTGGCCCAGAGCAGAGGGGCAAGGTGGGCTGGGTGGAGGGCTGAGCACGCAGAGGGGGCCTGCCGTGGGCCCGGGTCCCTCCTCCGCCGTGTGAACCTGGCAGGTCTCACCAGCGCCGGTACTGACGACCCCCTCAGCACCAAGAGCCTCCTTGCTCCTCCTGCAGGCACGACTGGTAACTCCCATGAGCCCGGGGCCAGGGCCCAGAGACAGACAGACCTCCCCAGGACAGACGTCCCCAGCACGCTCCTTGTCCTCAGGAGGGCTGCGTCCCCCTGGAGTCCAGCGCGGGGCGACCCCATAACCTGTTGTCTGATTACAGTTGTGATAAGTCCCCGGGAAGGAGCATGACAAGAGGCTGAGACATGTGGCAGCCCAGTCCTTACCTCATGGTGAATATTGAAGACACTAACCCAGGCTAGGCCAGGCTCGCCCCGCGGCGGCGGCGGCAGAGGCGGCGTGTGTCTGC
Organism: Papio anubis; assembly: GCF_008728515.1. Lineage (NCBI taxonomy): Eukaryota > Metazoa > Chordata > Mammalia > Primates > Cercopithecidae > Papio > Papio anubis. The sequence goes on from NC_044997.1 coordinate 443,703, forward strand.
GGCGTCATTTCAGCTCCCTGCTGCCGGCGGCCGCTTGTGACCTAACTCCAGGCCCCTGCGTGCAACGTGGCGGGGCTCCCGGCAAGGCCCGGCTCTGCCCGAGAGGCCCGCCCCGGGGCTGTGCCGGGTCGCTTTGCCAAGGGGTTTCCTTCGCACTCAGACGCATGATGGCCCCAGGTGTGGCCGAGGGAGCCGAGGGATGGACGGGCTGGACCTGGCTCGCCGTAGGAGACGCCCCCCGCCCCAGGGCTGGAGTCCAGCCAGGCCGCTGATCCTGCATCCCCAGGCCATGGGGCCTCCAAACACCGTCCCCGCGCCTCTCCCAGTGTCCGGCCGGGCTCAGGAGTCAGGCTCAGCTGCGCTTTCCTCTTCCCTGCAGGCCGTGAAGCTACAGGAGCAGGAGCAGAAGGAGGAGAGGCTGCGGCTGCAGCAGCAGGAGGAGCGGCGGCGGCTGCAGGAGGCCGAGCTGCGGCGCGTGGAGGAGGAGAAGGAGCGCGCGCTGGGCCTGCAGCGGAAGGAGCGGGAGCTGCGCGAGCGGCTGCTGAGCATCCTGCTGAGCAGGAAGCCGGACGACGCCCACGCGCACGACGAGCTGGGCGCGGCGCACGCCGACCTGCTGCAGCCGGTGCTGGACATCCTGCAGACCGTGTCGTCCGGCTGCGTGAGCGCCGCCGCGCTGCACCCCCTCGGGGGCCAGCTCCCCGCCAGTGCGCCCAAGGACGCCGCGGCCCACCCGGAGGCCGACGGCGCTCCCAAAGGTGTGAACGGCAGCGTGGCCGGGGAGGCCCCGTGCCGGGAGGGTCCGAGCTCCTGCCGCGCGGCCCCCGAGGACGGCTCTCCGGAGAAGAGGTGCCCCGGCGGCGTCCTGTCCTGCATTCCCGACAACACCCAGCAGCCCAAGGGCCTCCCCGCCTGCGAGCAGAGCGTCTCCAAAAAGGACACCCGGTCGGAACAGGACAAGTGCAACCGGGAGCCCAGCAAGGGCCGGGGCCGGGCCGGCGGAGACGGGCTGGACGAGCGGCACAAGCGGGAGAGGAGCCGGGCCAGGCGCGCGGGCAGCAGGGAGGACGGGCGGCCGCGCAAGGAGCGGCGGCCCCACAAGAAGCACGCCTCCAAGGATGGCAGCCCCCGCCGGCGCAGCGCCAGCCCGGACCACGCCCGGTCCCGGAGGTCCCACAGCAAAGACAGGCACCGGCGGGAGCGCAGCCGGGAGCGGAAGGGCAGCGCCGGCAGGAAGCACAGCCGCCACCGCCGCCGCAGCGAGCGCTCGCGCTCCCGGTCCCCGAGCAAGCACCGCAGTACCTGGAACAGGTAATGACGGGCGCGGCCTCCCCATGGCCTGCCCGGGAAAGCCCAGGACCCGCTCCGGCGTCCTGGCCGCTCCTTGGCCGCTCTCCGTCCACCCCCGGCAAAGCTGAGACCCTCCCGCAGCCAGGAGCGTCCAAGGAGCCCGCTGGCCAAGACGGAAGACACCACGCTTTAGAGATCCATCCATCCATCTTCACTCACCGCAGCGTACGTGGCACTTCAGTTTCAAACACGTAGGCCTCCAAAACTGGATCCGATAGCTTTACTACGGCCAGTCCCCTCTCAGTCAGGAAAACCGCACGGACGGACACCGGTGAGAAGGGCCGCGCTGCCGCATTGCTTCCTCCCCACGCGGGGATCTCTCTGTCTGCTTGGCCACCTCCCCGCGCGCACGGCCCAGGAGGTGCACCTGCCGCAGCAGGGGACACTCCTCAAAGCTGTGGACCACCGGAGTCGCACCGGCACTAGAAGGAAAAGACAAAGCGTTGCCCTGGTGATTCCCCCCCCCCCCCCCCCCCCCCCCGGTTTTAATTTTAACTGGTCGGGAAATGCAGGTTGGGTGGGATACGGGTGAGGAAGGTACAAGTCCTTTGAGATCAAAACCCAAACGGGCCATTCTTTTTAAGGTGTCGGTGGGCAGGGAGTGGTACCCCATGGCCTGATGCTCCTTCACTTCCAAAACATTCACTTTTTACAACTTCCAGGAATTACGCATAAAAAAGGGTGGTGAAAAAGCTTTGGTTTCTAGTAAAGGTTAGTGCGTGTGGTTTTTTTTAAGAAGCTGTTTTGCTAAATTATTTTTACTTGGAATGTTTCAAACAGATTTCAGGCTGCAAACTTGTTAAGTTTTATAATCATTCGCTTCTCCAAGTGAAGCTCAGAAGTACTTAAAAATAGCTGTAACGTTCGCGTTAGGAAAGATGGTGTTTATTCCAGTTTGCATTTTTATGGTGAAATAAAATCCTTTTCCAATGAACTGAAATTTTTCACGCTTACGATTTTTGTGTTTTTATGTGCCTTGGACTGCGTTATTCCGCTGATTCTAGCCAAGTGCGTCTCAGCCCAATAGAAACCGTTCACTTTTCCTAGACCTGCTGATTCGGTGATCGTACATCACACAGCTCTCCCGGGGCTGTACGGTAGTCACCTTCTGAGAGGAGAATCCTGGGTCCTAAGAGGCATCAAATTTGTTTGCTGAGAACATAAACCTAGCCAAATTCAGAAAACCAATCTTTTTTAAAACCAAGGAGCTGTTTTTAAAGCACATTTAAAAGACGGTGGTTCTTCTCCCCACCGAACGTAGTGGTCACAGGTAGTAGTGTAAGCGCTGCCTGGTTGACCCAGGGTGGAATAGTCCCTTCCTCTGTTTAGTTAAATCACACACCTTCTTGGGGACTGGAGGGCTGGACACGTGCCTGTCCCACCCCCAAGCTCATCTCGCTAGCGGACAGATGAGCAAATGGCTCTGTCTTGCCTGTGACCAGACACGGAGTGTTTGCAAACATGGGCCTGTCAGAAGTGTATGCGTCTGTGTCGGTCTGTCCAGCCCAGCACTGAACTTTTGCCTGTTCCGCAGCTATAAGAACGTTGCCAGGGCTGGGCGTGGTGGCTCACGCCTGTAATCTCAGCACTTTGGGAGGCAGAGGCAGGTGGTTCTCCTGAGGTCAGGAGTTCAAGACCAGCCTGGCACCCTGTGTCTCCTAAAAACACAAAAAATTAGCCGGGCGTGGGGATGGGCGCCTGTCATCCCAGCTACTCGGGATTCCGAGGCAGGAGAATCGCTTGAACCCGGGAGGTGGAGGTTGCAGTGAGCCGAGATTGCGCCACTGCACTCCAGCCTGGGTGACTAGAGGGAAACTCCGAGTCAAAAAAAAAAAAATGTTGCCAGGACCAGGCGCTGCTCTGGGCACCTGGTATATGGTGCTGGAAAAGACAGTGCTGTCTGCAGCCCTGCGGATTTGCGAATGTGTAGATACAGGGATGACAAGTCCCAGTGACAGCTTCTCAAGCAAGCTGTGTGCGCAAGGCAGAAGGGTGGACGTGGTGTGTCTGAGATCAAGAAGTGAATGTGGCGAGGGAAAGGGGTAGAAGCGGAAGGAAGGGTGGACATAGGGCGTCGCACACATGAGGCTGATCCACTCCAGACTTTTGAGACCCCGAGAAGCAAGGGGCTGGCTGGGGTATGATGGCGTGGGGACTTGTGGCAACAGGCATCCCCTGTGACATGCTGGTGGACTGGGCTAGGCGTTGATGGGAGAGGAGAAGGTGTCAAAACTTCAATGCGTGTTGCCTTGTGATACGTTGGACGTGGACGGTCTAGGAAAGCTGGAGAGCACCACCCCCAGGCCTATAGAATTGAGGTCCTTTCTTCCTTCCTTCCCTTCCTTCCTTCTTCCTTCTTCCCCCCCCTGTCCTTCCTTTCTTCTTCTTTCCTCCTTCCTTCCTTCCTTCTTCCTTCCCCCCCTCCCTTTCTTCTTCTTTCCTTCCTTCCTTCCTTCCTTCCTTCTTCCTTCCTCCTTCCACCTCACCTTCCTTTCTTCCTTCCTTCCTTCCTTCCTCCTTCCTTCCTTCCTCCTTTCCTCCTCTTCCTTCCTTCCTTCCTCCTTCCTTCCTTCCTTCCTTCCTTCTTCCTTTCCTCCTTCCATATCCCTCCTATCTTCCTTCATTCATTCCTTTTATTCCTCATTCAACCCCTACCTTCCTTCCTTCCTTCCTCCTTTCCTCCTCCCTCTTCCTTCCTTCCTTCCTCCTTCCTTCCCCTCCCTACCTTCCTTCCTTCCTTCTTCCTTTCCCTCCTTCCCCCCTTCCTTCCTTCCTCCTTCCTCCCTTCCTTCCTTCCTTCCTTTCCTCCCCCCTTCCTTCCTTCCTTCCCTTCCTTCCCTTCCTTCCTTCCTTCCTTCCTTCCTTCCTTCCTTCCTTCCCTTCCTTCTCCTCCTTCCTCCTTTCTTTCTTTCATTTCATTCTCTCATTTGAACAAGTCTTCCATTTCCATCTTCATTCTGTCCGTTACCATCTTCAAATTCTCCTGCCTCAGTCTCCCGTGCTTCAGAGTTAGGCTGCGCCACCACCGTCCGGCTAATTTTTGTATTTTAGTAGAGGCGAGGGTTTCACGTGTTAGCCAGGATGGTCTCGATCTCCTGACAGCAGTGATCCGCCCGCCTCCAGCCTCCCAAAGCGTTGGGATTACAGGCGTGAGCCACCGCGCCCTGCCAGGAATCTGAACTTTAAACACTGTGCCTTGATCTTCATGCGTATTCAACTTGAAATATCTGCTTTGTAGCCCAGCACGGCATGGGCTGATCCAGCTACTTACGAACTGATGACGGTGTTGTTGGCGTCTCCAGCTGTCCTTGGTTTCCTCTTTCTCCTTGCAGTTCTATCCATGCTGCGCGATGCTCACGTTGTTTGGGTGCCTGCAAGTTAAAGTTAATGCGTCCTTATGTCTCATTTCTGACGTCCCTTCTTTACCCTTGGCAATTTTCCTTCTGAAGTCTGTTTTAGATGGGGATTGGAAGGAAAGGAATTGGATAGAAACGGGTGTCCGTCGGGAGTCCTGGCCCACAGACCTGCGCACAGATAAACGTCAGCGTGGCATGGCGTGTGCTCACAAGTGCCTTTCAGGGAAGGTTCTAAGGTCGGGGATGAGGAGCACTGTATTTGTGGGCTGGTGGGCTGACCGCTGTATCCAACTTTGGGAGGCGGCAGAGGCGGGTGGATCACGAGGAATCAGAGATGGAGACCATCACAGCCAACATGGTGAAACCCGACTCTACATAAAATACAAAATTAGCGGGGTGTGGTGGCGGGCACCTGTAGTCCCAGCTGCAGGAGGCTGAGAGCAGGAGAATGGCTTGAACCTGGGGCCGAGGAGGTTGCAGTGAGCGAGATCCGGCCACTGCACTCCAGCCTGGAGAGCAGAGCCGAACTCCATCTCAAAAATAAAGTATTTGTGTGTGTGTGTGAGACATTGCAGTTACTTATTGCAGTTGCTTTTAGAGGCATGGGAGCAACACGAAGAATGTAGATTCAGGAGCTAGAATGCCTGATTCTGAACCGGTTCCCCGAACAGCTTGCCTTCTGCAAGGTGAGGCGAGGAGGAGAATGGGGTGTGTATGGAACACACAGGTCAGTGTTTCTCTGGAACCTCCATCGTTTGGTTGGATCCTCCTGAGGAGCGAGAAATGTCAGCATTGTAGGTTTCAGTTGGATTTTCCATGTTACCAATACTTTTATTTTTTTTCTAGAAATTTCTCCCTCTCTCTCCCAACCCTTCTCAGTGTCTCCCTCCTGTGTCTTCTCTCCTCTCTTAATCCTTCCTTCTCTCCTCTCGCCCAGCTTCCCCTCTGCTTCTCCTCTCTCCCGATCTCTGTTTTCTCTCTCTTTGTCTCTCCCTCCTCTCTCTTTTTTTTTTTTTTTTAATTTTTTTTTGAGGCGGAGTCTGCATCTCCCAGGCTGGAGTGCAGTGGCGATCTCGGCTCACTGCAACCTCCGCCTCCCGAGTTCACGCCATTCTCCTGCCCCTCAGCCTCCCAAGTAGCTGGGACCACAGGCATGCCACCATGCCTGGCTGATTTTTTTACATTAGAGATGGGGTTTCACGTGTTGGTCAGGCTGGTCTTGAACTCCTGACCTCGTGATCATCGCCTCGGCCTCCCAGTGCTGGGATGACGGGCGAGCCACCATGCCAGTAGGTCTCTCCTCTCTGTAATGCATGCTTCTCTCTTCTAAGCCCAGCTTCCCCTCTGCTCGCCCTCTCTCCCGATCTCTATTTTAGTCTCTCTCTGTCTCTCTCCGTCTTGTGATTTAGAATTTTGTGCTGAGTCCCTTTCTAATGAGTGGGATCCCATTATCGTGTGGTCCATTAAAATAGCCACAATTGGCAGTAGCGGTGGCTCCGCCTGTCATCCCAGCACTTTGGGAGGCCAGTGAGGCCGGATCCTGAGTCAGGAGATTGAGACCAGCCTGGCCCCAACTACGGTGAAACCCGTCTACTAAAAATATAAAACTAGCGGTAGTGGCGGCACCTGTAGTCCAGCTACTCGGGAGGCTGAGGCAGGGAGAAACAGTGTGAGGCTCTGGGAGAGGCAGAGCTTGCAGTAGAGCTGAGGTCGTAGCCACTGCACTCCAGCCTGGGCAGCAAGAACAAGACTCCATCTCCAAAAAAAAAAATCAGACTTCCTGTTGAGTATGACGTGTGTCACGGTGACCATGCTGGGCTCCTTTCCCTTTTTTTTTTTTTTTTCAGGACGGTCTCCAGGGCTGGAGTGCAGTGGCACAATCTCGGCTCCGCTCTGACCTCCGTCTCGGGTTCAAGCAATTCTGCTGCCTCGACCTCCCGAGTAGCTGGGACTACAGGCACATGCCACTGTGCCCGGCTATTTTTTGTATTTTTAGTAGAGACGGGGGATTTCACCATGTTGACCAGGCTGGTCTCGAACTCCTGACCTCAGGTGATCCACCTGCGTTTCAAGGTGCTGGGATGACAGGCGTGAGCCACTGCACCCAGCCTCGCCAGGTAAACTTTCAACTTCAAAAGTGCTGCTTGGAATTCCAGCGGGCAGGAGGCTGGGGATACGGGTGCATGTGAAAAAAGCAGTAGTGTGTCTACGATTCCACTCTCTGTGCCCACGTGGACACGTTCAGCTCCCACTCAGAAGTGAGAACACGTTGCGTTTGACTTTCTGCGTCTCCTTGATTTCAATTAAAGTAACGGCCTCCAGGGTAACAAAACCGCACTTCTATGCCCTAAATCTATAATATGTCAAGGTAAAAAAAAAAAAAAAAAAAAAAAAAGTGGACTGGGCACCGTGGCTCACGTCTGTCATCCCAGCACTCTGGGAGGCCGAGGCAGGTGGATCACCTGAGGTCAGGAGTTCCAGACCGGCCCAGCCAACACGGTGAAACCCCATCTCTACTAAAAATACAAAAATTGGCTGTGCCTGGTGGTGGGCACCCGTCGTCCCAGCTACTCGGGGGGCTGAGGCATGAGAATTGCTTGAACCCGGGAAGTGGAGGTTGCAGTGAGCTGAGATCACCCCACTGCACTCCAGCCTGGGAACAGAGTAAGGTTCCGTCTCAAATAAATATGTATTTCAAAAGTGTCAATATGACATGAACTGGTGTTAATTTGTTCACCTGTATTGTTTAAATGGATGGTTTTGGTTATTAGATTGCGATAGTGTTCAAATTCTATAGGCCCTCGCCTTCAGGACGAACCAAAGATGTTTTGAGAAATTATGTATTCTTTGTCTAAAATGGCACCACCTGCATTTTTGAAAAAGTTGAGGTGATATTACAAATGCCTTGGGTGGCTTGTGCCTGTAAGCCCAGCACTGTGGGAGGCCGAGACAGAAGGATCACTTGCGTCCAGGAGTTCGAGAACAGCCTGGGCAACAAAGCAAGACCCCATCTCTACAAAAATAAAAAATTAATCGGGCTTGGTGGCAGGCACCTGTCGTCCCAGCTGCTCAGGAGGCTGAGGCAGGAGGATTGACCGAGTCCAGGCGTTGGAGACCAGCCTGGGCAACATGGTGAGACCTCGTCTCTAGCAAACATATGGAAACTTTTACGTTTTTAAACTAGCTGGGTGTGACCCTATAATCCCAGCACTTTGGGAGGCTGAGGCGGGCAGATCACGAGGTCAGGAGATCGAGACCATCCTGGCTAACACGGTGAAGCCCCGTCTTTACTAAAAATACAAAAAAAAATTAGCGGGGGAGGGGGGTGGCAGGTGCCTGTAGTCCCAGCTACTCGGGAGGCTGAGGCAGGAGAATGGCGTGAACCAGGGAGGCGGAGGTTGCAGTGAGCCGAGATCCTGCCACTGCACTCCAGCCTGGGCAACAGAGCGAGCCTCTGTCGCCGAAAACAAACAAACAAACAAAAAAACCAAAGCAAAAGCATGTTCCCCTGGGAGAATGGAGGGGCAGCCAGCTATTTTGCTACAGTTGCCCCAGGGCAGGACCCACACACCTGACCGTCCAGGGCCAATCACCCCACAGGCGTCTCAGACACCACATATCCCCGCCAAATCCCAGCCTCCGTGCCCTGCAAACCCGCCCAGTCCCGGATCTTCTGCATTCTGGGGCCATGGGGACACCACGCTGGCCTGGCCGGGAGGGTCCCAGGCTCTTCTCAATCTCTCGGGCCCCTCCTCTCCTGCTGCCGTTGCCCCTGTGAGCCTGCGAGACCTGTAGGAAGCTTCAGGGGCCTGAGCCTCCAGGCCAGCCCTTCCCCTACTCCAGCCAAGCCCCCAGGCTGCTCCTGTCCCTGCTCCAGCCAAGCCTCCAGGCCGCCCCTGCTGCCTACTCCAGCCAAATGTCCAGGCTGCCCCTGTCCCCTACTGCAGCCAAACCTTCAGGCTGCCCCTGTCCCCTACTCCAGCCAAACCCCCAGGCCGCCCCTGCCCTCTACTGCAGCCAAACCCCCAGGCCGCCCCTGCTGCCTACTCCAGCCAAATGTCCAGGCTGCCCCGTCCCCTACTCCAGCCAAATGTCCAGGCTGCCCCTGTCCCCTACTCCAGCCAAACCCCCAGGCCGCCCCTGCCCTCTACTGCAGCCAAACCTCCAGGCCGCCCCTGCCCCCTACTCCAGCCAAACCCCCAGGCCGCCCCTGCCCCCTACTCCAGCCAAATGTCCAGGCTGCCCCGTCCCCTACTCCAGCTAAGACTCCAGGCCACCCCTGCCCCTACTCCAGCCAAACCTCCAGGCCACCCCTGCCCCTGTAGCAGGACTAGCCATGGACAAAAACCCCTCAGACACCAGGTTAAGAAGGTCTTGGCTTTATTAGGCGGGGAGCGTCGGCGGGCTACAGCGTCCTAGGCGAGCTCGGGAAGACAGAGTTCCGGCCCTTTGAAGACACAGCGGCTAAGGGTTCCGTGAAAGTGGGTGCTAGATGGAAGCACATGGGGGTTGCATTAAGTGTCTCAAACCTAGTCCATCCATGTCCTTCACCACTGGCTTCCATTCCATGGTTTCCACTTCCTCCTCTTCTTTAAGGCTGTGTCCTTCCTCCACTTCCACCCCTTCTCCATTCCCTACCCCCCAGAACCATCCACTGTCCCCTTCAAACCACCACTACTCCAGCCAAACCTCCAGGCCACCCCTGCCCCTCCCTACTCCATTTCAAGACCCCACAGGCCACACAAGGCCCTACCCCAGCTAAAGACTCCAGGCACCCTGCCCTACCCCAGCTAAGCACTCCAGTGCCTGCCTCCCTACCCCTGGCTAAATTTGGGCCTCCCCTCTTCCTGCCATTCGGGCCTCCACCAGCCCCTGTCCCCATTAAGACCATCCATTTCATTCCATTGAACCTCCGGTTCCACCCTCCATTCCATTCCACCCCTCCCTCCAGCTAAGATGGGCCAGGGCCACCCCTCCATTCCGTTGTTCCCCCTTCCAGCTGAGACTCCAGACCCCACCTGCCCCTACTCCATTCAGACACCCCTGCCCCCCTACCCCAGTAAGGCTCCAGACCCACCCTGCCCTATCCCATTTATAGGACCCCCAGTGCCTGCCCCATTGGACTCCAGACCCTCCATTCAGGACTCCCCGGGCCACCTCTTCCATTTGGACTCCCGTTCCCCTGCCCTCCCCATTCCACCCCTCCATTCTTCCACCCCATTAAGACTCCAGACCCTGCCCCAGGCCACCCTGCCCCTCCCTCCATTAGGATACAGACCTCCCCTGCTTCCCAGCTAAGTTGGATGCCTGCCCATCCATTCAGGACTCGGACACTTGCCTCCAGCTAAGACTCCATTCCTAAGACCCCAGGCCTGCCCCTTCAAGACCATTACCTACTACCCCAGCTAAGACTCAGGCCACCCTGCCCCTCTCCCTTCAAGACCCCGGGCTCCTGCCCCTACCCCAGCTAAGACTCCAGGCCACCTGCCCCTACCCCCGCTAAGACTCCATTTCCCTGCCCTCCTACTCGGCTAAGACCCAGGCCACCTGCCCCTACCCCAATAAGACTCCAGGCCACCTGCTTTCTCATTTCAAGACCCAGATACTTGCCTCTACTCAGCTAGGACCCCAGGCCTGCCCCTCCTACTCGGCTAGGGACCCCAGATACTTGCCCCTACCTGGCCCCTAGGACTCCAGATGCCCCCACCCCTACTGAACCCCCACCCCTACCCCTCCCCTACTCCCTTCAGACCCAAACCTGCCCCTACTCCCTTCCTTGGCCACCCCTGCCCCTCCCTACTCCAGCTAAGACCCCAGGCCACCCCTGCCCCTCCCTACTCCAGCTAAGACCCCAGGCCACCCCTGCCCCTACTCCAGCTAAGACTCCAGGCCACCCCTGCCCCTACTCCAGCCAGGCCTCCAGGCCGTCCCACTAGCCTGAGTTGTACACAAGCTCCTGTGGTTTCTGGCCAACTCTATCTCCCAAACATCCCATCCCCAAATGGCAGCTTCTGACCGTGTCCAGACCACACACGCCTCTCCCGAAACCATCTGCCAGACCCTGTCTCAAGGTGGTGACGGACAGGGGTCCGTGCAATGTCCCTGAGGGTTTTTAAAACCAGCCTGTCTGCTATCCACCGGCCCCCTCCCCTTCCTCTGTCTTTCCAGATGCTGCGGCCACACGGGGTTCTCGGCTTTCGTTTGAACAGCCTGCATGCACTGCCGCTCCCCCACGGCCTCCGTACCTGCCGCTCCATCTGGCACGGGTGGCCTCTCCTGGGAGCACCCACCGGTCCCTCCTGCCTCAGATTTCAAATAATTCCACAACCACCTTCACCCCAGAATCCAGCTCTCCCTCCCCTCCGCTGCTGTCCACACCCTCAAACCACCTTCTAACCTCTTCATCTTTTTTATTTTTTTTGAGATGGAGTCTCGCTCTGTCTCCCAAGCTGCACTGCAGGGGCGCGTTCTCGGCTCACTGCAACCTCCACCTCCCGGGTTCCCGCCATTCTCCTGCCTCAGCCTCCCGAGTAGCTGGGATGACAGGTGCCCGTCACCAGGCCCAGCTAATTTTTTGTATTTGTAGTAGTATTTTGTATTTGTATTTTGTATTTGTATTTTGTATTTTGTATTTCACCATGTTGGCGAGGCGGGTCTGGAACTCCTGACCTCACATGATCTGGCTGTCTTAGCCTCTCCCAGATTGCTGGGGTGACACGTGTGATCCACCACACCTGGCCTGAGATCTGATGGTTTTATAAACGGGCGATCCCCGGCGCACGCCCTCTTGCCTGCCGCCGGCTGTAAGACGTGCCTTCGCTTCTCCTTCGCTTCCCCGCCGTGGCTGTGGAGGCCTCTCTGGCCGCGTGGAACTGTGAGACCGTTAAACATTTTTGTTTCTTTATAAATTACCCACTCTGAGGTATGCCTTTGTCAGCAGCATGAAAACGGACTAATACAATATGTTTGTCAGCCACGAGTGTGTCTTGTTTTTCAGAAGTGTGGGTCGGCCGGGCGCGGTGGCTCACGCCTGTCATTCCAGCACTTTGGGAGGCCGAGGCGGGCGGATCACAAGGTCAGGAGATCAAGACCAGCCTGGCCAACACGGTGAAACCCCGACTCTACTAAAAATACAAAAATTAGCCGGGCGAGGTGGCAGGTGCCTGTCGTCCCAGCTACTCGGGAGGCTGAGGCAGGAGAATGGCGTGAACCGGAGGCGGAGGGATTGCAGTGAGAGCTGAGATCTGGCCACTGCACTCCAGCCTGGGTGACAGAGCGAGACTCCGTCTCAAAAACAAGACAAGTGTCCGTTCATGTCCTTTGTAAGTCTCCATTCTCTAGTCACCGTGTCCCTGCCCTTCTCAATGCTCGTAATGCATGCTCAGATCCCTGAGAAATCCCGTCAACAGGCAGAGATTGGGCAGCCCTGACAGTGGCTCTGGGGTTCCATTAAGCAAAATGTCCATCCTGTCCTCCATTCCTGTCCTTTCCATTTCTCTCTCCCTCCCTTCCTTCCTTCCTTCCTTCCTTTCTCTCCCTTCCTTCCTCTTTTCTCTTTTCTTTCTTTCTTTTCCTTTCCTTCCTTCCTCTTTTCCTTCCTTCCTTCCTTCCTTCCTTCCTTCCTTCCTTCCTTCCTTCCTTCCTCCTTCCCTTCCTTCCTCCACCTCCCTCCTTCCCTTCCTTCCTCCCTCCCTCCTTCCTTCCTTCCTTCCTTTCTTTCTTGCTTCACTTTCTTTCTTTTTTCTTTCTTTTTCTTTCTTTCTTTCTTTCTTTCTTTTCTTTCTTTCTTTCTTTTCTTTTTCTTTCTCTTTCTTTCTGTTTTCTTTCCTTCCTTCCTTCCTTCCTTCATTCCTTCCTTCCTTCCTTCCTTCCTTCCTTCCTTCCTTCCTTCCTCTCTTTCTTTCCTTCTTCCTTTCTTTCTTTCTATCTTTCTTTCCTTTCTTTCTCTTTCTTTCTTTCTCTTTCCTTCCTTCCCTTCCTTCTGTCCTTCCTTCCTTCCTTCCTTCCTTCCTTCCTTCCTTCCTTCCTTCCTTCCTTCCTTCTTTCCTTCTTTCTTTCTTTCTTTCTTTCTTTCTTCTCTCTTTTCTTTCTTTCTTTCCTCTTTCTTTCTGTTTTCTTTCTCTTTCCTTCCTTCCTTCAGTCCTTCCCTCCATCCTCCATCATTCATTCGTTTTCATTCATTCTTTCATTATTCATTATTCCTTCCCTTCCTTCCTTCCTTCCCTTCCTCTCCTTCCTTCCCTTTCTTCTCTCTCTCTCTTTTCTTTCCTTCTTTTCTTTTCTTTCTTCTTCCCTTTCTTGGGCCTCCTGCTCCTGCCCAGGCTGGAGTGCAGTGGCGTGATCTCGGCTCACCACAACCTCCGCCTCCCGGGTTCAAGCCATTCTCCTGCCTCAGCCTCCCAAGTAGCTGGGATGACAGGCGCCCACCACGCCCGCCTAATTTTTGTATTTTTAGTAGAGATGGGGTTTCACCATGTTGGCCAGGCTGGTCTTGAACTCCTGACCTCAAGTGATCCTCCCGCCTCAGCCTCCTAAAGGGCTGGGATGACAGACTTGAGCCACCGCGCCTGGCTAATTTTTGTATTTTTAGTAGAGTCAGGGTTTCACCATGTTGGCCAGGCTGGTCTCGAACTCCTGACCTCAGGTGATCTGCCCCAAATTGCTGGGAAGCCACCGCACCCGGGTAAGGCTGTGTTTATATTCTTCCCTAGAAAATCACTCGGAGGCCGGGCGTGGTGGCTCACGCCTGTCATCCCAGCACTTTGGGAGGGCGAGGCAAGTGGATCACCTGAGGTCAGGAGTTCGAGACCAGCCTGGCCAACACAGTGAAACCCCGTCTCTACTAAAAATACAAAATTAGCCGGGCGTGGTGGCGGGTGCCTGTGATCGCAGCTCCTCGGGAGGCTGAGACAGGAGAATGGCTTGAACCCGGGAGGCAGAGGTTGCGGTGAGCTGAGATCCGGCCACTGCACTCCAGCCTAGATGACAAGGGCGAGACTGTCTCAAAAAAAAAAAAAATCACTCTAGATATATTACATTCCACTTTCTATCCAACCAAAAACAAACAGGCGTTCCTGCCAAGATGGAGTCGGGCTCCCACTCTGAACCTTTCCTTCGCCCCCACACATGCCATGCGTCCGCAGAAATGGGGCTAAGGCCTGGCATGGTCACATTTTTTTTTTTTTTTTCTTGAGACAGAGTCTCGCTCTGTCGCCCAGGCTGGAGTGCAGTGGCTGGATCTCAGCTCACTGTAACCTCCGCCTCCCGGGTTCATGCCATTTTCCTGCCTCAGCCTCCCGAGTAGCTGGGACTACAGGCGCCCACCACCTCGCCTGGCTAATTTCTTTTGTATTTTTAGTAGAGACGGGGTTTCACCGTGTTCGCCAGGATGATCTCGATCTCCTGACCTCGTGGTCTGCCTGCCTCAGCCTCCCAGAGTGCTGGGATGACAGGCGTGAGCCCCCGCACCTGGCCCTGGCACGATCACATATTAATTATATGCAGGCATTTAGATTGTTCAAATAACCATTGCAAGATATCTAGGCTGAAGTGGGAGAATCTCTTGAAGTCAGGAGTTCGAGACCAGCCTGGGCAACACAGTGAAACCCCCATCTCTACAAAGAATTCAAAAAGTAGCCAGGCACAGTGGCTCATGCCTGTCATCCCAACACTTTGGGAGGCTGAGGCAGGTGGATCACCTGAGGTCAGGAGTTTGAGACCAGCCTGGCCAACATGGCAAAACCCTGTCTCTACTAAAAATACAAAAATTACCCAGGCGTGGTGGCAGGCACCTGTCGTCCCAGCTACTCGGGAGGCTGAGGCAGGAGAATCGCTTGAACCCGGGAGGTGGAGGTTGCAGCGAGCTGAGATTGCACCACTGCACTCCAGCCTGGCAACAGAGCAAGACTGCATCTCAACAAAAAAGAAAAAAAAAAAAGGGGTCTCAGTATGTTGCCCAGGCTGGCCCGCTGGCATGTTGATGTTGAACTTCCAGCGTCTAGATGTATGAGAGAACTGTGTTTTGAGGGGTGAGCGTATTGGTCTGGGATCAGTTCTACAGCTGATGACTCCACGGCTCAGGGGAGGCCTCAGGCAGACTATTTTAGGGCTGCGGAAGGGCCCGCGCAGAAAGCCAGGGAATTCTGACACGCTTTGTGATCCCCTAATAAGGTTAATGCGAGTTTCTAGAGTGATCTGTCTTTGTTTGAGTACTGGGCAGCCAGCAGGGAGATTCAGACAGCAGCCGTGAGCGGGTCCCTCCTTCCCAGCTTGCCAGCAGGCTCCGTGCTCCTAGAAGCAAACGCTCCAGAGGCTCCGGACGCCGCGGCTGGATTGGAGACGACATGGGTTCCTCAGGGGACGACGGCTATCGCCTCCTCAATGAGTACACCAACGGCTTCATGGTGTCCCAGGTAGGATACGCTCTGTGGGACAAGCAGGGGAGTAGACTTCCGTTCATCACACTCACGTTCCACTGTGGGGGGTGTCGATCGAGAAAAATGACGAGTCTCCATCGTTTCAGGAGGTTTATTTCCCACCGGGAGAGACGTGCACCTGCAACAAAGCCTCAGGAGGTCCTGAGGATGTGTGTCCAAGGTGGTCCGGGGGCAGCTTCGTTTTACACATTTTAGGCAGACATGAGACATCAATCAATATATGTGGGTACATTGGGCCGGGCGCGGTGCCTCACGCCTGTCATCTCAGCATTTTGGGAGGCTGAGGCGGGCAGATCACGAGGTCAGGAGTTCGAGACCAGCGTGGCCAATATGGTGAAACCCCGTCTCTACTAAAAATACACACATTAGCTGGGCTTGGTGGTGGCATGCCTGTAATCCCAGCTACTCGGGAGGCTGAGGCAGGAGAATGGCTTGAACCCGGGACGCGGAGGTTGCAGTGAGCCGAGATCGCACCACTGCACTCCAGCCTGGGCGACAGAGCGAGACTCTGTCTCAAAAAAAAAAAAAAAGAAAAAAAGAAAAAACAGAAACAAAAAAACCACACACAAAACAAGAATGGTTAATGGTGAATTTTATGAATTTTACTTTAATGCAAACATAGAGATAAGTCAGAGATTTATTTTTTTATTTATTCTTTATTTTTTTTTAATTTTCAGACAGAGTCTTGCTCTGTCTCCCAGGCTGGAGTGCAGTGGTGTGATCTCGGCTCACTGCAGCCTCTGCCTCCCGGGTTCCAGCGATTCTCCTGCCTCAGCCTCCCGAATAGCTGGGATTACAGGCACCTGTCACCACGCCCAGCTAATTTTTTTTATTTTTGGTACAGACGGGGTTTCACCATATTGACCAGGCTGGTCTCAAACTCCTGACCTCAGGTGATCCACCCGCCTCGGCCTCCCAAAGTGCTAGGATTACAGGCACATGCCACCACGTCCCGCTAAGTTTTCTTTTCTTTTCTTTTCTTTTTTTTTTTTTGAGACTGAGTCTCGCTGTGTCCCCCAGGCTGGAGCCCAGTGGCACAGTCTCAGCTCACTGCAAGCTCTGTCTCCCGGGTTCACGCCATTCTCCTGCCTCAGCCTCCCGAGTAGCTGGGACTACAGGTGCCCACCACCTCGCCTGGCTAATTTTTTGTACTTTTAGTAGAGATGGGGTTTCGCCATGTTAGCCAGGATGGTCTCGATCTCCTGACCTCGTGATCCGCCCGCCTTGGCCTCCCAAAGTGCTGGGATGACAGGCGTGAGCTGCAGCACCCGGCCTAATTTTTCTATTTTTTAGTAGAGGTGGGGGGGGTTTCACTATGTTGACCAGGCTGGTCTCGAACTCTTGACTTCAAGGGATCTGCCGGCCTCGGCCTCCCAAAGTGCTGGGACGACAGGCGTGAGCCGCTGCGCCCGGCGGGATGCGTTTATTTTTTTTAAAGCTTCCTCCCCGAATGGGTGTTCAGTGCGTTGGGTAACGGTATTAAACAGTACAGTGGTCTTGATGAGGTGAGCCCAGATGTTGAACAACTGCAGTTCCCAAAGATCTAAAGAGGCGATTGGAATGAAAGCATCCATGGCTGCCTTCATGGGCTGAGGGAATGGGCTTCTCTCATGCAATCGCCGTTTTTTTTTTTTTCTTGAGTAAAACTGCAGTTTTGACAACACAAAACTCCACTGCTTCGTGGCTGAACAAGCCCTAGGCAGAGAGATGCCTGCAGGTTAACTTCCGTGACAGCAACACCAAGATGATGGCTGCAGGTGGTGGCGATGAGGATACTGAAACCAGCAGATCTTGGCCGGGCACGGTGGCTCACGCCTGTCACCCCGGCACTTTGGGAGGCCGAGGCGGGAGGATCACCTGAGGTCAGGAGATCGAGACCAGCCTGGCTAACACGGTGAAACCCCGTCTCTACTAGAAATACAAAAATTAGCCAGGCATGGTGGCAGGTGCCTGTCATCCCAGCTACTCAGGAGGCTGAGGCAGGAGAATCACTTGAACCCGGGAGGTGGAGGTTGCGGTGAGCCGAGATGATGCCACTGTGCTCCAGCCCGGACGACACAGTGAGACTCTATCTCCAAACAAAAACAGAAACACCAGCAGCATTGTGCAAGGGGGTCATGTGCTGGTGGTATTTTGAGACGTCCGCAACAGCTCTCATGTGACATGAAAATATCTGTGGGTTCTCTGTCAGCAAGCCACAGGATTTTTTGGTTTTTTGTTTTTGTTTTTTTTTTTTTTTTCAGAGTTCCACTCTAGTTGCCCGGGCTGGAGTGCAGGGGCACGATCGTGGCTCACCGCAACCTCCGCCTCCCAGGTTTAAGCGATTCTGCTGCCTCAGCCTCCCTAGTAGCTGGGATAACAGGCACCGCCCCACCATGCCCGGATAATTTTGTATTTTTACTAGAGACGGGGATTCTCCATGTCGGTCAGGCTGGTCTCGAACTCCCAACCCCTCAGTTGATCCACCTCGGCCTCCAAAGTGCTGGGATGACAG
Source organism: Papio anubis (assembly GCF_008728515.1). Classification (NCBI taxonomy): domain Eukaryota; kingdom Metazoa; phylum Chordata; class Mammalia; order Primates; family Cercopithecidae; genus Papio; species Papio anubis. Next base: position 461,339 of record NC_044997.1, read on the forward strand.
GTGTGAGCCACCGCACCTGGCTCCCTCAGGCTCTTGTATCACGGCTGTGGTTTAATGTACGCTCATGGTTGGCGGGAATAGCCCATCTTAGGAAGAGGTAGTGAAAATCAGAGTGAAATCTCTTCTCGTTCCTTGTTTGTAGAGCCCCTGAATTTTATCCCTAGGCCGCAAGGGTTGGAAATACCTATTCCCCAGCCACCCATACATGGAGCAGCCTCCCGGGTTCAAGCGATTCTCCTGCCTCAGCCTCCTGAGTACCTGGGATTACAGGTGCCTGCCACCAAGCCCAGCTAATTTATTTTAATTTTGTTGCTCTGATATGGAGTTTCACTGTTGTTGCCGAGGCTGGAGTGCCATGGCACAATCTCAGCTCTCTGCAAGCTCTGTCTCCCAGGTTCAAGCAGTTCTCCTGCCTCAGCCTCCCAAGTAGCTGGGATTACAGGCGCCCACCACCACACCTGGCTCATTTTTTGTATTTTTGGTAGAGACGGGGTTTCACCGTGTTAGCCAGGATAAGTGCCGATCTCCTGACCTCAGGTGATAAAAGCCACCTTGGCCTCTCAAAGTGCTGGATGACAGGCACAGCCACCATGTCTGGCTAATTTTCTATTTTATTTTTTATTTTTTATTTTTGAGGCAGTCTGGCTCATCCCAGGCTGGAGTGCAGTAGGCGATCTCGGCTCACTGCAAGCTCCGCCCGAGTTCAGCAGCCATTCTCCTGCCTCAGCCTCCAGAGTAGCTGGGACTACAGTAGCCAGCCACCCTCGCCTGGCTAGTTTTGTATGCGGCTCATTTTGTATTTTTAGTAGAAACGGGGTTTCATGTTAGCCAGGCTGGTCTCGATCTCCTGACCTCGTGATTAGCCGCCTCGGCCTCCCAAAGTGCTGGGATGACAGGCGTGAGCCACCGCGTCTGGCTAACTTTTCTATTTTTCAGTAGAGGTGGGGTTTCTGTTACTGTCCCAGACAACAGTCACCTGCTCCCTTTGCCTCCTTTGACCCAGCCTGCTGGGATACTGACAACCACTCATTCAAAGCCACAGCTGGTTCACAGGGGGTTTGCTGGCTCCGAAATCTTGGAAGAACAATCACTTTAGGGCACATGATACCATGTCATGGGAGCTGTCAGCAGTTGAACAGATCCAGAGTTAAGGCAGAGTTAATACCACCTTAAGAGGATCAAACTTAGTGCACCCTTAACAGAAACAATTAGCTAATGCAACTTTCATAGACCAAGAGTGAACACAGACATAAGAGATAACATTGAGTATCCCCTTGGCTGGGTGCGGTGGTGAAGCTCCTTGATGTCATCCCAGCACTTTGGGAGGCAGTGGTGGATCACAAAGTCAGGAGTTCGAGACCAGCCTGGCCAATATGGTGAAACCCCATCTCTACTAAAAATACAAAAATTACCTGGGCATGGTGGCAGGTGCCTCTAGTACCAGCTACTCAGGAGGCTGAGGCAGGAGAATCACTTGAACCCACGGAGGTGGAGGTTACCCGGTGAGCAGATCATTCGATACACTCCAGCCTAACAGCTGGGCACCAGACCCAGTATCCTCAAAAAATAAAAAGAGTGAGCCTGAGGAGGATAGCATTAGGAGAAATACCTAATGTAAGTGACAGGTTGATGGGTGCAGCAAACCACCATGGCAGGTGTATACCCACAGCAGACCACCATGGCACGTGTATACCCACAGCAGACCACCATGGCAGGTGTATACCCACAGCAGACCACCATGGCACGTGTATACCCACAGCAGACCACCATGGCAGGTGTATACCCACAGCAGACCACCATGGCACATGTATACCAGTGTAACAAACCTGCACATTCTGTACATGTATCCCAGAACTTAAAGTATAATAATAATAATAATAATAAAACTTTTTGGGAGCAGAGAAAAAAAAGATCAAGCTTAGTACACCCTTAACAGAAACAATTAGTTAATGCAACTTTCATAGACCAAGAGTGAACGGAGACATAAGAAGATAACATTTAACATACCCTTAAAAGAACAATTAATTCACCCATCCCCAACAGGAATGAATACAACTTTAATGAATAAAACAGAACACAATGCTAGTTTTAAAAGGTTAATACAACATTAAAGAACAAGAATTCATATAGCTTTTTTGTTTTTTTTAAGACCGAGTCTCGCTCTGTCGCCCAGGCTGGAGTGCAGTGGTGCGATCTCAGCTCACTGCAACCTCCGCCTCCTGGGTTCATGCCATTCTCCTGCCTCAGCCTTCTGAACAGGTGGGATTACAGGCATGCACCACGCCTGGCTACTTTTTGTATTTTTAGTAGAGACAGGGTTTCCCTGTGTTGGCCAGGCTGGTCTCGAACACCTGACCTCAAGTGATCTGCCTGCCTCGGCCTCCCAAAGTGCTGGGATGACAGGTGTGAGCCATCGCGCCCGGCCTAATCTAGCTTTAATAGAAAAGGCGCTAATACAAGCTTAGTAGAATAAACTTGATGCAGACTTACTGTAACAAGCAGTCAATGCAACCTTAACCAAACAGGAATTAATAACAGCTTAACAAAAAAGGTAATACCACCTGAATAGAATACATCTTAATACAAGCTTCATAAGAACAAGAACTTGGCCGGGTGCAGTGGCTCCAAGCCTGTCATCCCAGCACTTTGGGGCAGAGACAGACAGATCCGCAGGGAGTAAGGAGATGAGACCATCCTGGCTAACCCGGTGAGAGCCCATCTCTACCAAAAATACAAAAAAGTGCTTGAGCGTGGTGGGCCATGGTCCCAGCTATTGGAGGCTGGGGGCAGGAGGGTGGCCGGGAACCCGGAGTGAGGCTTGCAGTGAGCTGAGATCGGCCACTGCACTCCAGCCTGAAGGCGACAGAAGCGAGACTCGTCTCAAAAAGAACAGAACTCATAAAAACCTTAACAGAATAACCCTATACCCTTAATAGAGTAATTAATTAATACAAATAAAACAGGAGCTAAGACAACCTTAATATAATTAACAGAATAAGAACCATAAAAACTTAACGAAACAAGTTAACACAATCTTAATAGAATTATTATTAATCCAACCTTAACAGAATAAAACTTTCTCTACCCTTAACAGAAAAAATTAGTTAATACAAAGTTATTAGAACAAGAGCTGCTGGATGCAGTGGCTCACGTCTGTCATCCCAGCACTTTGGGAGGTCGAGGCGGGTGGATCACTTGAGGTCAGGAGGCGGAGGTTCGGGTGAGCCGAGATCGCGCCCCTGCACTCCAGCCTGGGCGATGCAGTGGGACGTCATCTCAAAATACATACACAAATTAACATAAATAAATAAATAAATAAATAAATAAAAATGCCTGTTTTCCATAGTGGTGCAACCTCATTTGACTCCGTCTCAAAAAAAGAAAGAAAGAAAGAAATGAATAAAAATGTAAATAAAACAATGCGTTCCTCCCCAGCCTGGCGTGCTATGGGGTGTTTCTGTGGCCATGGGTTCCCAGGGTCAGGCTGAGCGCTGACCTCTTATTTCTGCTCCTCCTCCGAGGTTCTCTTCGCCGCTTGCGAGCTGGGGGTGTTCGACCTTCTCGCCGAGGCCCCAGGGCCCCTGGACGTGGCAGCAGTGGCTGCAGGTATGGAGGCCAGCGCCCATGGGACAGAGCTCCTGCTGGACACCTGCGTGTCCCTGAAGCTGTTGAAAGTGGAGACGAGGGCAGGAAAAGGTGAGGACACGGGTGTTTTGAAGGAGGCATTTTAAGCTGGCCACCCCCTGCAGCCCATGTGTTCTGTGCAAAGCCAGACCGTCTCCATCCCGGCTAACACCGCGAAACCCCATTTCTACTAAAAAAAATACAAAACATTAGCCGGGCGTGGTGATGGGCACCTGTCTTCTCAGCTACTGGGGAGGCTGAGGCAGGAGAACGGCGTGAACCCGGGAGGCAGAGGTTGCAGTGAGCCGAGATCGCACCCCTGCACTCCAGCCTGGGCGACAGAGCGAGATTCCATCTGTATTTGCAGGTTTGGGGGTTCATGTGGTTTGTGTCGTAGCTACCGAGGTCTGCCCTGGGGACGTCAAAGCTACCAGAGTGCGAGGCCCAGGCTGGGGGATTCCTTGAGCCCAGGAGTTCGAGAGCAGCCTGGGCCACGTCGCAAGACCCCGTTTCTAAAAAAGACAGAAAAATTAACTGGGAGAGGTGGTATACATCTGTGGTCCCAGCTATTCGGAAAGCTGAGACAGAAGAATTGCTTGAACCTGAGAGGCAGAGGTTGCGGTGAGCCTGGGCAACTGAGCAAGACTGCATCTCAAAATAATAATAATAATAATAATAATAATAATAATACAAAAATGAACAGGAAGTCGTGGTACATGCCTGTGGTCCCAGCTACTCAGGAGGCTGAGGCAGGAGGACTGCTTGAGCCTAAGAGTTCGAGGCTTCAGTGAGCTATGGTCGCACCGCTACACTCCAGCCTGGGCAGCAGAGCAAGGTCCTGCGTCAAAACAAAACAAAACAGAACAAAAAACAAAGCCACATACACACCCACAAAACAGCCAGAGACATTATGTGAATGATGGGGTTTCTTTCTTTTTTTTTGTGATGGAGTTTCACTCTGTCGCCAGGCTGGAGTGCAGTGGTGAGATCTTGGCTCCCTGTAACCTCTGCCTCCCCGGTTCAAGCGATTCCCCTGCCTCAGCCTCCTGAGTAGCTGGGATGACAGGCATGAAACCTACACCTAATAATTTTTGTATTTTTAATAGAGGCAGGGTTTTAGCATGGCCAGGCTGGTGTCAAACTCCTGATCTCAGGTGATCCACCTGCCTCGGCCTCCCAAAGTGCTGGGATTACAGGAGTGAGCCACCATGCCCGGCCCTCTCGCTCTGTTTTTGAGACAGAGTCTCGCTCTGTTGCCCAGGCTGGACTGCAGCAGTGCAATCTCGGCTCACTGCAACCTCCGCCTCCCGGGTTCAAGCAATTCTCCTGCCTCAGCCTCCCCAGTAGCTGGGATTACAGGCGCCCGCTACCTGGCCAGGCTGGTTTTTGTATTTTTAGTAGAGACAGGATTTTGCCCTGTTGGCCAGGCTGGTCTCAAACTCCTGACCTCAGGTGATCCACCTGCCTCGGCCTCCCAAAGTGCTGGGATGACAGGCGTGAGCCACCGTGCCCGGCCTCAATACGTTATTTTAGACACTGGGGAAATGTAATGTGTGTTTCCTCTCATGGTTCAACTGTGTTTGTACTTCCTCCACCGAAAACTCCCGATGGGGTTTGTCCAAACCGAACCCGACGGGGGTGCCACAGCTGCCCCAGGTCACCTTTGTGCCTTACCACAGAAGGCCCAGCTGTGCGGGTGTTGGCACTTGCAGGCAGGAATCATGTGGAAATCACCATGTTGGTGACCTGGGGAGCGTCCCGCTGGCAGGGACTCGGAATCTCACTGCTTTTTCCCTGTTCTTTTTTGTGTGTTTCAGCTTTCTATCAAAACACAGAGCTGTCCAGCGCCTACCTGACCAGGGTCAGCCCGACCTCACAATGCAACCTGCTAAAGTACATGGGCAGGACCAGCTATGGGTGCTGGGGCCACCTGGCAGATGCTGTGAGGTGGGGGCTGCATCCAGGTGGTACCCCCGGGGGGCTGGTGAAGGGGCGTTGGAGGAGGTGAAAGGGAAAGTTTCTTTTTTTTTTTTTGAGACGGAGTCTCGCTCTGTCGCCCAGGCTGGAGTGCAGTGGTGCGATCTCGGCTCACTGCAACCTCCGCCTCCTGGGTTCAAGCCATTCTCCTGCCTCAGCCTCCCGAGTAGCTGGGACTACAGGTGCCCGCCACCACGTCCAGCTAGAGACGGGGTTTCGCCATGTTAGCCAGGATGGTCTCGATCTCCTGACCTCCAGTGATCTGCCCGCCTCAGCCTCCCAAAGTGCTGGGATTATAGGCATGAGACACCGCACCCAGCCTTTTAAAAAAAAAAAAAAATTATTTATTTACTTAGTTTTTGAATGGAGTCTCACTCTGTCAACCAGTCTGGAGTGCAGTGGCACCATCTCACCTCACCCAGCCTGAAATGGCAGATTTCTTGCAGAACCAAACATTGAATTGCTAGAGTTGCTTACCCAGAGCAGACGGTAGAAATCACCTCGTGTGGCCGGGTGCGGTGGCTCACGCCTGTCATCCCAGCACTTTGGGAGGCCGAGGTGGGCAGATCACTTGAGGTCAGGAGTTCAAGACCAGCCTGGCCAACACAGTGAAACTTCCGTCTCTACTAAAAATACAAAAAATTAGCCAGGTGTGGTGGCGGGCACCTATAGTCCCAGCTACTCGGGAGGCTGAGGCGGGAGAATCGCTTGAACCCCGGGAGTCGGAGGTTGCAGTGAGCCGAGATAGTGCCATAGAATTCCAGCCTGAGCAACAGAGCGAGACTCCATCTCATAAAATAAGATAAGGCCGGGCACGGTGGCTCACACCTGTAATCCCAGCACTTTGGGAGGCCAAGACGGGCGGATCAAGAGGTCAGGAGTTCAAGGCCAGCCTGACCAACATGGTGAAACCCCGTCTCTGCAAAATACAAAATTAGCTTGAGAGGCGTGGTGGCGGAAGCCTGTAGTCTTGGAAGGCTGAGAGCAGGAATGGCATGAACAGGGCCAGAGCTTACAGTAGTGAGCCAAGATCATACCATTGCCTCAACTGGAAGCAGCTAGAGATAGAATGAGAATGAATATAGAGATAGGAGATAGATGAAGAGATGATAGAGATGAGATAGAGATGAAGATGAGATGAGATGATAGAGATGAGATGAGATAGAGATAGGAATAGAGATAGAGATAGAGATGATAGGGATCAGAGTAAGGTGAGGGTGAGGTGAGATAGGTAATGAATAAAGAATATAAAATAGAAAATGAATAAAATAGAAAGAATAATAAAATAAAGAATAAAGAGAATAAGAATAAAATAAAGAATAAAGAATAATGAATAAAATAAAATAAAATAAAGATAATAAGTAAAATACAAAATTAAAGTAAGTAAAGAAGTAAAATAAAGAATAATAAAGAATAGAAAATATAAAATGAAAATAAAATGAAAGAATAAATAGAATGAATAAAAAGAAATAGGAATACCAAAGAATAAATGAAAATAAAATAATGAAAATAAAGATAATAAAACAAAATAGATAATAAAATAAAGAATAATGAAAATAGAATAATAAAAGGAAATAAAATTAAAGAAAATAGGAAATAAAATAATAAAATAGAATAAATAAAGATAAAGATAATGAATAAAATCGAATAATAGAATAAAATAAGGAAAACGTAATGAATAAAGAATAGAATAGAATAATGAAAATAAAATAATAGAATAAAGTAAAGAATAAGGAAGAGAATAATAAAAGTAAAGTAAAGTAAAGTAGAATAGAAAATAAAATAAAACCAAAATAAAATAAATAAAAGAAGAATGAATAATAAAATAAAACAAAATAAAATAAAGAATAATAAAGTAAAGTAAAATGAAAAGAATAAAATAAAATAATAGAACAAATAAAATAAAAATAATAAAATAAAAGAATAATAAAGAATAAGAATAATAAAGATAAAAATAAATAGAATAAATGAAAATAAAATAAAGATAGAATAAAATAATGAAAATTAAAGAATAAATAAAGAATAGAATAAAGAAATAAGAATAAAATAATAAAGAATAAAATAAATGAAAATAAAATAATAGAACAAAATGAATAATAGAATAAGAATAATAAAATAAAATAATAAAATAAAATAAAAATAGAATAGAATAATGAATAAGGAAAATAATGAAAATGAATAATATAGAATGAATAGAATAATGAAAATGAATAAAGAATAATAAAATAAAATAAAATAAAGAAGAATAATGAAAATAAATAGAATGAAAATAAAGTAGAATAAATTAAATAAATAAAGAGAAATATGCATTAAAATGAAAATAAAATAAAATGAATGAATGAATAATAGAATAGAAAAATAAATAATAAATAAATAGAATAAAATATTAAAGTAAAATGAAAATGAAATAAAATAAAATAATAAAGGCAAAATAAAGAATAATAATAATAAAGAATGAATAATGAATAGAATAATAGAAATAGAAATATATAATAAATAAAATAATAAAGAATAAAATAAAATAAAATAAAATAATAAAATAAAATAAAATAAAATAATAAAATAAAATAAAATAATTAAAACTTTCTGCCACCCACAGAGAAGGAAAGAACCAGTACCTGCAGACGTTTGGCGTTCCCAGCTGAACCTTTGTCATCTGAGCTGTACCCATCACTTTGAAACCAACAACTCAGATAGGATTGTGTTTATTTCTAAAGGACTTAGGAGACCCAATCAATGTACTCAAACGGGATAACCCAGGAGGAAGTCACCATTTAATTTAAAATAACACCCCCCACCCCCACTACCATCCCAGATTCTGATGTTCGAATGGATCCAGTTCCTGAGTGGGTGCAACTTGACCCTTCCTTCCAAAGGACTACTCACAAACTCAGTGTTTATGTAGAACATGGAGGCACCAGCCAGGTGTGGTGGCTCATGCCTGTCATCTCAGCACTTTGGGAGGCCGAGGCAGGCGGATCACCTGAGGTCAGGAGTTCGAGACCAGCCTGGCCAACATGGTGAAACCCCGTCTCTACTAAAAATACAAAAGTTAACCGGGTGTGGTGGTGCACACCTGTAATCCCAGCTACTTGGGAGGCTGAGGCAGGAGAACCGCTTGAACCTGGGAGATGGAGGTTGCAGTGAGCTGAGATCACGCCATTGCACTCCAGCCTGGGCGACAAGAGTGAAACTCCATCTCAAAAAAAGAAAGAAAGAAAGAAAGAAAATAGAGGCCCAGTTTTTGATTTGGTCAGAGGTGAAGGTGAGGCCAGGTGAGACCCCAGTTCTTCACTTTGCTTTGTGGACGTGGACACAGCTTTGGCCTTTGCCTGAAGCTCTTACCTGGAATTCCAAGGTGGAGGTGGATTGATGGGCCGGTCCAGTGTTCCAGCTGAGGCATGGAGTAGAGAAGCGTATGAAGGACAAGGGGATGCCTGAGGGGTTTGCCTGCCCCCCAGCCTCTCCTCTCCTCCCCTCCTCTCCCCTCTATTCCCCTCCCCTCTCCTCTCCTTCCATCCTGTTCCCTCTCTTTCTCTTCTGTCCTCCTCTCTTTCTCTCCTTTTCCTTCTCTCCTCTCTTTTTCTCTCCACCTCCCCCCTCCTCTCTCCCATCTTCCCTCTCTTGTCTCCTCTCCCTTCTCTCTTCTTCACTCTCTTCTTTCCTCTCCTCTCCTTTTCCCTCCCATCCCCTTTCATCCTCTTTCTCTTCTTTTCCTCTTCCTTTCTCCTCTCTTTCCTCCTTTCTTTCTCTTCCCTTCTCTCCTCTCTTTTCATTTCTACCTCTCCCGTCCCCTCCCTTCGCCTGCCTCTCTCCTTCTCCTCTCCCGTCTTCTCCTTTCTCTCGTCTTCCCTGTTTTCATGCCCCATATTTCCCCTCCTTTTTTCCTCCTCTCTTCTCCTTTCTTTCTTTCTTTCTTTCTTTCTTTCTTTCTTTCTTTCTTTCTTTCTTTCTTTCTTTCTTTCTTTCTTTCTTTCTTTCTTTCCCTTGTTTCTTTTTTTTCCTTCCTACCTTCTTTCCTTTCTCCCTTCCTCCCACCTTGTCTCCTTCCTTCCTCCCTTCCCTCCCTCCCACCCTCTCTACTTCCCTCCCTCACTTCCTTCCTTCCCTCCTTCCCTTATTCCTTCCTTCCTTCCCTCCCACCCACCCTCTCTCCTTTCCTCCCTCCCTCACCCATTTCTTTCTTTTCCTTTCTTTCTTCCTTCCTTCCTTCCTTCCTTCCTTCCCTCCTTCCTTCCTCCTTTCCTTTCTTTTTCTTTTCTTTCTTTCTCTCTTTCTTTCTTTCTTTCTCTCCTTTCCTTTCTTCTTTCCTTTTTCCTTTTTCTCCTTCTTCCTTCCTTTCTTCATCTATATGTGAATATATGTATACATGTGTACGTATATGTGTATATATGTATCTGTTTAGTGGGCACAAGTCCCCGTCTCTTCCATGCTCACATGTTGCGGTGTGGAGCCTGGGCTTTTAGTGTGGTCATCACCTGAATAGTGACCCTGGTACCTAAGAGGCAGTTTTTCAGCCCTCATTACTCTGAGGCAAACCCCCACAGCAGGCTCTTTAAAGAGGACAGGAGGAGAGAGGGAGCTTGCAACACATGAGCTCTGTCCGCCTCCGTGTCCACCTGTCCTTCTTGGCTCCATCTCACCTCCCTCCCTTACTAGTTCCTGCCTTTTCTCTAGCCTCTTCCCCCACCACCTGAATTCCCACCTTCTGGGGCCCCTGTCCCAGGATATGTGGACCCCCCCGCCCCTTCCTGGATTTGTCCTCTGGAGCTGAGCTCTGTGGGTAGGGGGACATGTTATCGACTTTCCCCTTAGAAAACACCTAAACTCCTCTTTGGATAGAAATCCCTTCCCATCGCGCGGGGAAATCCCTTCCCATCCAGAGAACAATGATCCGTTCTGACTCGACCCCGGGTTTCCCAGAGCTGCGTACCCTTTGGTGGCCGAGCTCTTTGTCTTTGGTTCCCCCATCCCAAATGACTTCGTGTTCCATTTCACACATACGAAGCTCTCAGGTGCACCTGTGGGGTACGGCTGTGTTCTCAGCAGGGGGTTATGTACGCCCTTGCTCTGGACGCTTGCCCGGATCTTCACCGTCTTCACGAGCATGGCTTTGCACGCCAGGTCTGAGGGCGAGCGGCTGCAGTTCATGCAAGCTCTGCAGGAGGTCTGGAGCGTCAACGGGAGAAGCGTGCTCACCGCCTTTGACCTTTCGGGGTTCCCACTTATGTGCGACCTCGGTGGTAGGTACCCCCCCGCCCCCAAAACCTCAGAGCTGTGTCTCCTGTTCTCTGTAGGGAGTGTGTTAGCAATGTCTTTTTTTTTTTTTTTTTTTTTTTTGAGATGGAGTCTTGCTCTATCACCCAGGCTGGAGTGCAGTGGGACAATCTCAGCTCACTGCAACCTCCGCTTCCCGGGTTCAAGCAATTCTCCCACCTCAGCCTCCAGAGTAGCTGGGACTACAGGTGCAAGCTGCCACACCCGGCTAATTTTTTGTATTTTTAGTAGAGACAGGGTTTCACCGTGTTGGTCTCCATCTCTTGACCTCGTGATCTGCCCGCCTCGGCCTCCCAAAGTGCTAGGATGACAGGTGAGCACAGCCCGGCCCCTAACAATGGCTTTTTATTTCTGCATTCTGATGCTTTGACGTAATGTCTGAGATTTCTGGTCTTGGAATCATTCCTCCAGCACTGGGTACTTCCTAGAGTCAGCAAACATCTCCACGCCCGCCAAGCAGCTTTTCTTTTATTTCTATTTTAATTTTTTTTAAAGATGTAATCTTGCTCTATTGCCCAGGCTGGAGTACAGTGGTAGGTCAGGTTAGTTGCAACCTCCAGCCTCCAGGTCAAACAATTCTCCCGCCCCAGCCTCCCTGAGTAGCTCACTCAGGCTGGAGTGCAGTGGTGCAATCTCGGCTCACTGCAACCTGCACCTCCCAGGTTCACGCGATTCTCCTGCCTCAGCCTCCCGAGTAGCTGGGACTACAGGCGCCCGCCACCACGCCCGGCTAGTTTTTGTATTTTTAGTAGAGACACCAACATGGTTTCTCCATGTTGGCCAGGCTGGTCTTGATCTCCCGACCTCAGGTGATCCGCCCACCTCGGCCTCCCAAAGTGCTGGGATGACAGGTGTGAGCCACCGTGCCCAACCAGGTGAGTTTTTTAGTGGTGAATTCTGAGATTTTGTTACACCCATCCCCCGAGCCATGTGCACTGTACTCAATATGTACTGTTTTTAAAAAAGTATTTTATTTTATTTATTTATTTTTGAGACAAAGTTTGCATCTGTTGCCCAAGCTGGAGTATAGTGGCACCATCTTGGCTCTCTGCACCCACCACCTCCCCAGTTCAAGCAATTCTCCTGCCTCAGCCTCCTGAGTAGCTGGGATGACGGTGCCGGCTACCACACCTGACTAAATTTTGTACTTTTTAGTACAGATGGGATTTCATCATGTTGGACAGGCCGGTCTCAAACTCCTGACCTTGGGTGATCTGCCTGCCTCGGCCTCCCAAAGTGCTGGGATTACAGGCGTGAGCCACCATGCCCGACCTTTCTTTTTCTTTCTTTTTTTTTTTTTGAGAGTCTTTTATCCCTCACCCACCTCCCACATTTCACCCTGAGTCCCCGAAATTCTTTGTCTCATTTGTATGTCTTTGCATCTTCGTATCTTAGCTCCCACTTGTAAGTGAAAACATCCAATATTTTTTTTTTCATTCCTGAGTTCCTTCATGTAAAACGGTGGCCTCCAGCTCCATCCAAGTTGCTGCGAAAGCATTATTTATTTCTGTTTTATTCCATGGAGAAAACACCAGATCGAACTAGCTTGGTCACGAGAGGCTGAGATGAGACCTGAAGGATGAGAAGAACCTGGTTTATGTGAAAGAAACAGCATGCTGGCTGGGCGCGGTGGCTCACGACTGTAATCCCAGCACTTTGGGAGGCCAGGCGGAAGTAGGATCCACAAGGTCAAGAGATCGAGACCATCCTGGCTGACACGGTGAAACCCCGTCTCTACTAAAACTACAAAAATTAGCTGGGTAGGGTGCTGTGCACCTGTCTTCCCAGCTACTTGAGGCTGAGGTAGGAGAATCGCTTGAACTGGGGCCGGAGGAGTTGCAGTGAGCAGGACCCTGCCAGTGCCCTACAGCCTGGGTGACAGGTGACAGGCCATCCTAAGAAAAAAAAAAAAAGCCTTGTTTAGGAGCAGTCAGCGCATGCCAAGGTCTAGGTTGGATGAAGAAGGCTTTAAGATTGTAATAGACAATTACAGCGTCTATTGTCCTGTTTTCATGCTACTTTCTCAGATTGTTAAGGTCCAGGCCCGGTGTGGCGGCTCACGCCTGTCATCCCAGCACTTTGGGAGGCCGAGGCAGGTGGATCATGAGGTCGGGAGATCGAGACCATCCTGGCTACCCACTGATTGAAACTCGTCTCTGCTAAAATTAAAAAAGAAAATTAGCCAGGCGAGGTGGCGGGCACCTGTAGTCCCAGCTACTGTGGAGGCTGAGGCAGGAGAATGGCGTGAACCCGGGAGTCGGAGCTTGCAGTGAGCTGAGATCCGGCCTCTGCACTCCAGCCTGGGCCACAGTGTGAGACTCTGTCTCAAAAAAAAAAAAAAAAAAAAGAGTAAGGCCCAGGGCAGTGACCCCTGCTTATCATCCCAGCAGTTTGGAAGGCTGACGTGGGTGGATCACTTAAGCCCAGAAGTTTACCATCAGCCTGGGTAACATGGTGAGACCCTGTCTCTACAAAAAAACACAAAAAACAAAAATTAGCCAGGTGTAGCCGTGCACAGCTGTGGCCCCAGCTGTTCCTGAGGTTGAACTGGGAGGATTGCCTGAGCGTGGCAGGTGGAGGCTGCAGTGAGCCATGATCGTGCCACTGCACTCCAGCCTGGGCGACAGAGCGAGACTTTATCTCAAAAATAAAAAAATTTAAAAAATGAAAGAGTTTGTAGCAAGACTTGTTGGTTGGATAGGACCTGAGAGAAAATGGTTTTTTTTGTTCATGGTTTTGCAACCTGAACAACTGTTAGGATACCTTATGGTTTACTGGGAAGCACCCAGGGTTGGAATCTGGAAGCTGCACGTGAGTTCCATTTACCATGAGACCCCAGGCAAACTGCCTGCTTTCTGTGACACATAGTCATATCGTTTCTCCTTCTTTCCTTCCTTCCTTCCTTCCTTCCTTCCTTCCTTCCTTCCTTCCTTCCTTCCTTCCTTTTCTTTTCTTTTCTTTTCTTTCTCTTCTTTCTCTCTCTCTCCCTCCTTCCTTCCTTTCGCTTTCTTTCTTTCTTTTCTTTCTTTCTCTTCTTTCTTTCTGTCTCTCTCCTTCCTTCCTCTCTCTCTCTCTCTTTCCTTCCTTCCTTCCTTCTATCTCTTTCTTTCTTTCTTTTCTTTCTTTCCTTCTTTCTCTCTTTCTTTCTTTCCTCTCTTTCTCTTTCTTTCTTTCTTTCTCTCTCTGTCTTTCTCTCTCTCTCTTTCTTTCTCTCTCTCTCTCTTTCTTTCTTTCTTTCTTTCCTTTCCTTTTCTTTCTTTCTTTCTTTCTTTCTTTCTTTTTCTTTCTTTCTTTCTTTCTTTCTCTCTCTCTCTCTCTTTCTTTCTTTCTTTCCTTCTTTCTCTCTTTCTCTCTTTCTTTCTTTCTTTCTTTCTCTCTTTCTCTCTTTCTCTCTCTCTCTCTTCCTCTCTTCCTCTCTTTCTTTCTTTCTTTCTTTCTTTCTTTCTTCCTTTCCTTTCTTCTTTCCCTTCCTTTCTTTTTCTTGACTGAGTTCCGCTCTCGTCGCCCAGGCTGGAGTGCAATGGCGGGATTTTGGCTGACTGCAAACTCTGCCTCCCAGGTTCCAGAGATTCTCCTTCCTCAGCCTCCCGAGTAGCTGGGATTACGAACCTGCGTGCCACCATATCAGCTAATCTTTTTTTTTTTTTTTTTTTTTTTGAGGTAGTCTTGCTCTGTCACCCAGACTGGAGTGCAGTGGCGGATCTCAGCTCACTGGTGGCTCCACCTCCTGGAGTTCAAGCATTCTCCTGCCTCAGCCTCTCTCCAGTACCTGGGACTACGAAGTAGCCAGCCACTGCACGCCCGGCTAATTTTTTTTTTTTGTATTTTTTTTTTAGTACAGTGGGGTTTCGTGTTAGCCAGCATGGTCTCGATCTCCTGACCTTGTGATCTGCCCACCTCAGGATCCCAAAGTGCTGGGATTATAGGTGTGAGCCACCGTGCCCGGCCTTTTTTTTTAAAAAAAATTATTTATTTATTTATTTATTTTTTGAAGTGGAGTCTCGTTCTGTCGACCAGTCTGGAGTGCAGTGGCACCGTCTCAGCTCACTGCAACCTCTGCCTCCCGGTTCAAGCAGTTCTCTGCCTCAGCCTCCTAAGTCGCTGAGATTATAGGCACCCACCACCATGCCCAGCTAATTTTTGTATTTTTAGTAGATAGGGTTTCACCGTATTAGGCAGGATGGTCTCGATCTCCTGACCTTGTGATCCACCTGCCTCGGCCTCCCAAAGTGCTGGGATGACAGGCGTGAGCCACCGCGCCTGGCCTGAGTTAACTCTTTCCTGCACAGAGCTCACCAAGATCTCTCCCAAGTTTGGCACCTTATGACTTTGCAGGAAACGTATGACGAGACTTGAGTGTTTGACATCACACACACATAAAGGATAAAGGGTGACTCTTGGGTGTTTACTCCAAATCTGGGAATGGGTCTTGACTGGAGGTTCGGTTCAACTCATCAGTTAGCAGGTGCTGACCTCTGTGTGTGTGTTGGGGACAGTGTCCCAGTTCTCCTGTGAGGTCCACCCATCCTGATGGTCCATGAGGACGTAGGCACAGCCTGTGTGTGTGTTAGGGGACATGATGTTCAGTTCTCTGTGGGGTCCACCCACGTCCTGATGGTCCATGAGGATGTGGACACAGCCTCTGTGTGTGTGAGATGGAGACGAGTGTCCCAGTTCTCCCCTAATGAGGTCCACCCATCCTGATGGTTCATGAGGATGTGGACACAGCCTCTGTGTGTGTGAGATGGAGATAGTGTCCCAGTTCTCCTGTGAGGTCCACCCATCCTGATGGTTCATGAGGACATGGGCACAGCCTGTGTATGTGAAGGGATATCTAGCTCTCCTGTGAGGTCCACCCATCCTGATGGTCCACGAGGATGTGGACACAGCCTCTGTGTGTAAAGGGGACAGTGTCCCAGCTCTCCTGTGAGGTCCACCCATCCTGATGGTCCATGAGGATGTGGACAAAGCCTCTGTGTGTGAAGGAGACAGTGTCCCAGTTCTCCTGTGAGGAGTCCACCCATCCTGATGGTTCAGGGGCGTGGACACAGCCTCTGTGTGTGAGATGGAGGGCAGTGTCCCAGTTCTCCTGTGAGGTCCACCCATCCTGATGGTCCATGAAGATGTGGGCACAGCCTCTGTGTGTGTGAAGGGGACAGTGTCCCAGTTCTCCTGTGAGGCCCACCCATCCTGATGGTCCATGAGGATGTGGACACAGCCTCTGTGTGTGTGTATGAAGGGGACAGTGTCCCAGTTCTCCTGTGAGGTCCACCCATCCTGATGGTCCATGAGGACGTGGACACAGCCTCTGTGTGTGTGTTGGGGACAGTGTCCCAGCTCTCCTGTGAGGAGTCCACCTTGCGTCCTGATGGTTCATGGGGGCGTGGACACAGCACCTCTGTGTGTTGGAGACAGTGTCCCAGCTCTCTTGTGAGAGGTCCACCCATCCTGATGGTTCATGAGGATGTGGGTACAGCCTCTGTGTGTGTGAAGGGGACAGTGTCCCAGTTCTCCTGTGGGTTCACCCATCCTGATGGTTCATGAGGACGTGGGCACCTGCAGCCTCTGTGTGTGTTGGGGACAGTGTTCCGGTCTCCTGTAGGGTTTCACCCGTCCTGATGGTCCATGAGGCGTGGACACAGCTGTGTGTGTGTGAAGGGACAGTGTCCCAATTCTCCTGTGAGTCCACCCATCCTGATGGTCCATGAGGATGTGGGGCGCAGCCTCTATTATTATTGTGTGTGTGAAGGGACAGTGTCCCGGATTCTCCTGTGAGGTCCACCCGTCTGATGGTCCTTGAGGGATGTGGACACAGCCTGTGTGTGAAGGGGCCCGGTGTCCCAGTTCTCCTGTGAGTCACCCGTCCTGATGGTCCATGAGGATGTGGACCTTTTAACTACTGTGTGTGTGAGATGGGGACAGTGTCCCAGCTCTCCTGTGAGGAGTCCACCCTGTCCTGATGGTCAGGGGATGTGGACACAGCCTCTGTGTGTGTGTGTGTAGAGAAGGGAGACAGTGTCCCAGTTCTCCTGTGAGGTCCACCCACGTCCTGATGGTCCATGAGGGCGTGGACTGGCCTCTGTGTGTGTGTGTGAAGGAGACCAGTGTCCCAGTTCTCCTGTGATCCACCATCCTGATGATTAAGCGAGGTGGGCTTTTGCCTCTGTGTGTGTGTGTGAAGCAGTGTCCCGGGTTTCTCCTGTGAGGTCCACCGTCCTGATGGTCCATGGGATGTGGACTAACCTCTGTGTGTGAGAGGGACGAAGTGTTGGATTCTCCTGTGGGAGTCCACCCATCCTGATGGTCCATGAGGATGTGGACACAGCCTGTGTGTGTGTTGAGGGACAGTGTCCAGCTCTCCTGTGAGGTCCACCCATCCTGATGGTTCATGGGGAGAGTGGACACAGCCTCTGTGTGTGAGATGGAGACAGTGTCCCAGTTCTCCTAATGAGGTCCACCCATCCTGATGGTTCATGAGGACGTGGGCACAGCCTCTGTGTGTGTGAGATGGGGACAGTGTCCCAGTTCTCCTGTGAGGTCCACCCATCCTGATGGTCTATGAGGATGTGGACACAGCCTCTGTGTGTGTGAAGGGGACAGTGTCCCAGTTCTCCTGTGAGGTCCACCCATCCTGATGGTTCCTTGAGGGACAGGCTGAAAGCCTCTGTGTGTGTGTTGGAGACAGTGTCCCAGCTCTCCTGTAGAAGTCCACCCAGAAGCCATGAGGGACATGGGCACAGCCTCTCTGTGTGTGTGTGTGAAGGAGACAGTGTCCCAGCTCTCCTGTGAGTCCACCCATCCTGATGGGCCATGAGGGACATGGGCACAGCCTCTGTGTGTGTGTGTGAAGGAGACAGTTTCCCAGTTCTCCTGTGAGCTCCAATCATCCTGATGGTTCATGAGGATGTGGGCACAGCCTCTGTGTGTCAGATGGGGACAGTGTCCCAGCTCTCCTGTGAGGTCCACCCATCCTGATGGTTCATGAGGACATGGGCACAGCCTCTGTGTGTGTGTTGGAGACACATATCATTCAGTATTTTCTTATGCTTCTCCTGAGCCTTTTTGTTTTTCAAGGCTAGATCGGCAGGTCACTAGCCTGGAAGACCTGGGAAAGGTATGACCCATCCCGGTGACCTTTTGTACCTGAAATAGGTTTAGTCAAATGGGATTGGATGGCAGGCTGACCTCAGGGTGCCTGTCCTATTGCTCTGTGTTCCAGGGGATTTCTTTAAAGACCCTCTTCCGGAAGCAGATCTGTACATCCTGGCCAGGATCCTCCATGACTGGGCAGATGGAAAGTGCTCACACCTGCTGGAGAGGGTCTACCATGCTTGCAAGCCAGGTGAGCTGTGGGGTTTGCATATCAGCTGTGCTTGTGACACGGGGCAGAACTACACGAGTCACATTTAGAAGGCAGGCACTGAAATCATCCCACAGGTAAGTGTAGACATCCTGCCAAAAGGCTTTCCTTTTAGATAACTACCTACAAGAAATAGGGTCCTAATTTCTCTTCTACTGATAAAACCACATAAAGATGGAAAAGGTAAAAGGTCCTCTGAAACTTCAGTCGCCTCACTTTGGTGAAACTGTTTCAGAATTAGGCTAGTATTTGTGTGTGTCATGAGGACAGTGCCTCACTGACTTCTGAGGTCCACCTATCCTGATGGTCCATGAGGACGTGGGCACAGCCTCTGTGTGTGTGAAGGGGACAGTGTCCCAGCTCTCCTGTGAGGTCCACCCGTCCTGATGGTTCATGAGGACGTGGGCACAGCCTCTGTGTGTGTGTTGGAGACAGTGTCCCAGCTCTCCTGTGAGGTCCACCCATCCTGATGGTTCATGAGGACGTGGGCACAGCCTCTGTGTGTGTGTGTTGGGGACAGTGTCTTAGCTCTCCCAGTGTGGTCCACCTACTCTGATGGTTCTCGTGAGGAGGCCAAAGCACAGCCTGTGTGTGTGTGTTGGAGACAGTGTCCCAGTTCTCCTTGTGAGGTCCACCCATCCCAAGATGGTCCACATGAAGCAAGATGTGGGCACAGCCTCTGTGTGTGTGTGAAGGGGACAGTGTCCAGCTCTCCCCAGGAGAGGTCCACCCATCCTGATGGTCCATGAGGACGAGCACAGCCTCTGTGTGTGTGTGTTGGAGACAGTGTCCCAGCTCTCCCAGGAGGTCCACCCATCCTGATCGCTCATGAGGACGGGACACAGCCTCTGTGTGTGTGTGTGTGAAGGGACAGTGTCCCAGCTCTCCCAGAGGTCCACCCATCCTGATCGCTCCATGAGGACGTGGGCACAGCCTCTGTGTGTGTGTGTTGGAGACAGTGTTCCAGCTCTCCCGTGAGGTCCACCCCGCCCCTGATGGTTCATGAGGACGGGCACAGCCTCTGTGTGTGTGTTGGCACAGTCCCAGTTCTCCTGTGAGGTCCACCATCCTGGATGGTTCATGAGGCTGTGCACACAGCCTGTGTGTGTGTGTGTGAAAGGGACAGTGTCCCAGCTCTCCTGTGAGGTCCACTCATCCTAATGGTCCATGAGGACGTGGGCACAGCCTCTGTGTGTGTGTGTGTGTTGGGAGACAGTGTCCCAGTTCTCCTGTGAGGTCCACCCATCCTGATGGTCCATGAGGATGTGGACACAGCCTCTGTGTGTGTGTGTGAAGGAGACAGTGTCCCAGTTCTCCTGTGAGGTCCACCCATCCTGATGGTCCATGAGGACGTGGACACAGCCTCTGTGTGTGTGTGTGTGAAGGAGACAGTGTCCCAGTTCTCCTGTGAGGTCCACCCATCCTGATGGTCCATGAGGATGTGGACACAGCCTCTGTGTGTGTGTGTGAAGGAGACAGTTTCCCAGTTCTCCTGTGAGCTCCAATCATCCTGATGGTTCATGAGGATGTGGGCACAGCCTCTGTGTGTCAGATGGGGACAGTGTCCCAGCTCTCCTGTGAGGTCCACTCATCCTGATGGTTCATGAGGATGTGGGCACAGCCTCTGTGTGTCAGATGGGGACAGTGTCCCAGCTCTCCTGTGAGGTCCACTCATCCTGATGATTCATGAGGATGTGGGCACAGCCTCTGTGTGTGTGTGAAGGGGACAGAGTCCTAGCTCTCCTGTGAGGTCCACTCATCCTGATGGTCTATGAGGACATGG
Organism: Papio anubis; assembly: GCF_008728515.1. NCBI lineage: Eukaryota > Metazoa > Chordata > Mammalia > Primates > Cercopithecidae > Papio > Papio anubis. The sequence goes on from NC_044997.1 coordinate 481,360, forward strand.
GCACACCCTCTGTGTGTGAGATGGGGACAGTGTCCTAGCTATCCTGTGAGGTCCACTCATCCTGATGGTTCATGAGGACATGGGCACAGCCTGTGTGTGTGAGATGGGGACAGTGTTCCAGCTCTCATGTGAGGTCCACTTATCCTGATGGTTCATGAGGATGTGGGCACAGCCTCTGCGGGTGAGATGGGGACAGTGTCCTAGCTCTCCTGTGAGGTCCACTCATCCTGATGGTTCATGAGGACGTGGGCACAGCCTCTGTGTGTGAGATGGGGACAGTGTCCTAGCTCTCCTGTGAGGTCCACTCATCCTGATGGTTCACGAGGATGTGGGCACACCCTCTGTGTGTGAGATGGGGACAGTGTCCCAGTTCTCCTGTGAGGTCCACTCATCCTGATGGTTCATGAGGACGTGGGTACAGCCTCTGTGTCTGTGTTGGAGACAGTGTCCCAGTTCTCCTGTGAGGTCCACCCATCTGGTGGTTCATAAGGATGTGGGCACAGCCTCTGTGTGTGTGTGAAGGGGACAGTGTCCCTGCTGTCTGTTCTGTGAGGTCCATCTATTCTGTGATATTCCATAAAGATGTGGGCACAGCCTCTGAGTGTGTGATGGAGACAGTGCCCTGACTGTCCCCTGAAGTCTGGTTGTCCTTATGGTTCACTGGGACTTTGGCACAGTCTGTGTGTGTGATGTGGACTGTGCCCCTCCCTTTCTAGGTGGTGGCATTCTGGTAATTGAAAGCCTCCTGGATGAAGACAGGCGGGGCCCTCTGCTCACGCAGCTGTACTCTCTGAACATGCTTGTGCAGACAGAAGGGCAGGAGAGGACCCCCACCCACTACCACATGCTCCTCTCCTCTGCTGGCTTCAGAGACTTCCAGTTTAAGAAAACAGGAGCCATTTATGATGCCATTTTAGTCAGGAAATAACTCTTTCTTGTGATCTGGAACTACTGTCAAAGCACGCAAGACATAATAATAAAGAGATGTATCTCCAGTGGCTTCTTGTTCTTGGTGTTCACATGATAAGTGACTGGAGGTTTCTATGGACAGGGTTGGACTGCCTCTACTTTGTAGATTATTTCCCGGGCTTTACTGAGGACCACACTGATGGGGGTGGGAGAGCTCAGCTTTGACATTGACCGTAGGCAATGTTTGGGTCCTCTTCATGCTTTAAGGTTGGGCTCCAGTGTCCACCTTGAGGGGTGTCTGTTAGAAGCTTCATCCTGAACAGAACTTTGGCACCAGTGATGGATGTAGCAACAATGGGTGTCTATGAAATATGAGGTTCTCCTTTCAGGCTGCCTTGCACAGCTCTGTGATGTATTAGTGATGCCATTTCAACAGTGAGAAGTGTTCAACAGTGAGACAGGCTTCTGTCTCTCTCTCTTTCTGCCTCAGACAGTCCTGTGTGTCTCTCCTGTATGGATCTGTACTCAAATCTTTTCATGTAGCCGCCATGAGAACACAGGCATTTGCCGTCAGATTAGATCACGCCCCATCTGTGGATACGGAGAAATCAGCAGAAGATGTTACAGAGGAGGAAAAGATTTCCCTCCTACCAATCTCGTACCCATCTCTCCCTGGGCCTCTCCCATGATGTCAACAAGGTTTTCTACTTCTTGTTTTCCTCTAGTGTACGTTTTAGATGATTTTGGTACTTTCTTTACTCTCAGTCTAAACACTTTTTTTTTTTTTCCAACTAAAAAGATGAGAAAACAAAACAAATGGAATAATCGTCAAAGGAAGTTGTTGTGGGTTGAATTCTGTCCCCCAAAAGATCTGTCCAGGCTGTGGCTCCTGGAACCTGTGAATGGGATCTTATTTAGAAGTAAGATCGCCCGGGCACGGTGGCTCATGCCTGTAATCCCAGCACTTCGGGAGGCCCAGGAGGGCAGATCACCTGAAGCTGGGAGTTCGAGACCAGACTGATCAACATGGAGAAACCCCATCTCTACTAAAAATATAAAATTAACTGGGCATGGTGGCACATGCCTGTAATCCCAGCTACTCGGGAGGCTGAGGCAGGAGAATCGCTTGAACCCGGGAGGCGGAGGTTGCGGTGAGCCGAGATTGCGCCATTGCACTCTAGCCTGGGCAACAAGAGTGAAACTCTGTCTCAAAAAAAAAAAAAAAGAAGTAAGATCTTTGCTGATGAAATCAAGTTAAGATGAGATCATTAGGGTGAGTTCTAAATCCAATATGACTGATGTGCTTATAAAAAAAAAAGAGATGGCCAGGCGTGGTGGTTCACGCCTGTAATCCCAGCACTTTGGGAGGCCGAGGTAGGTGGATCACCTGAGGTTAGCAGTTCGAGACCAGCCTGACCAACATGGAGAAACCCCGTCTCTACTAAAAATACAAAAAAGTAGTCGGGTGTGGTGGGGTATGCCTGTAATTCCAGCTACTTGGGAGGCTGAGGCAGGAGAATCACTTGAACCCGGGAGGTGGAGGTTGCGGTGAGCTGAGATCGTGCCATTGCACTCCAGCCTGGGCAACAAGAGTGAAACTCCATCTCAAAAACAAAACAAAACCATACAAAACAAAAAACGCCACAATTTCTTCAGCATTGCTGACCACTACTATGATTGACCTTTGGTTGATCAACTCTATAATTTTAGAATAATTGCTGTCTTTGGGGCTCCCTCAAAATGGCCATTTGTGAAGTGAAACTTATGAGTGATAACACCTACGGGAGGCTCGTATGTTTCCTTCTATTACAGTCAAGTTTTTGTTGTAGTCGTTGTTTTGTTTTGTTTTGTTTTTGAGACAGAGTCTCACTCTGTCATCCAGGCTGGAGTGCAGTGACGCTATCTTGGTTCACTGTATCCTCTGCCTTCCAGGTTCAAATGATTCTCCTGCCTCAGTAGGAGAATCCCAAGTAGCTGGGATGACAGGCGCGCGCCAGCATGCCCAGCTAATTTTATTATGTTTAGTAGAGAAGGAGACTTCACCATATTGGCCAGGCTGGTCTCGATCTCCTGACCTCGTGATCTGCCTGCCTCGGCCTCCCAAAGTGCTGGGATTACAGGTGTGATCCACCGCGCCCGGCCTTGCAGTAAAGTTGTGTCGATGCATCTTTTCGGGATTTTTTTTTTATCCTTCCAAAGACTCCCCAGTGTAAAGTTTCTCTTTGGTTGGTTGGGCTTGAATTCTTTTCTGACACCGAGTCTCACAGTGAGAGGCAGGACAAAGGTGTCCATACTGGCATATTATACCACTTCAATGAGCCAGCATTTTTTTCCTTTACACTCTCATGTTACATTAGCAATTAGGGCAGGTTGTTTTTGCCTTTGATTTCTGACAATTGGATTTGTTTTGTTCTAGCCTTAAGGAAGAAATTGCAATCAATTCTTATATGTTTATGGTGGTAATGTAGACGTAACATACTGTTTGCCATTTTGACCATTTTTAAGCATACAGTTCCGTGGCGTTAAATACATTCATAATGTTTATTTTATATTATTTATTTTACTTTAAGTCCTGGGATACATTTGCAGAATCTGCAGGTTTGTTACATAGGTTTACATGTGCCATGGTGGTTTGCTGCACCTGTCAACCTGTCATCTAGGTTTTAAGCCCTGCATGCATTAGGTATTTCTCCTAATGCTCTCCCTCCCCCAGCCCCCTACCCTCTGACAGGCCCTGGTGTGTGATGTTCCCCTCCCTGTGTCCATGTGTTCTCATTGTTAAACTCCCACTTATGAGTGAGAACATGCGGTGTTTGGTTTTCTGTTCCTGTGTCAGTTTGCTGAGCATGATGGTTTCCAGCTCCATCCACGTCCCAGCAAAGGACATGGTCTCGTTCCTTTTTATGGCTGCATAGTAATCCATGGTGTATATGTACCACATTTTCTTACTCCAATCTATCCTTGATGGGCATTTGGGTGGTAACCATTGTTTTCTCTGTCTTTATACATTTGTTTATTCTATATTAAACTGCAATTTTTTTTTTTTTTTGAGATGGAGACTCACTCTGTTGCCCAGGCTGTAGTGCAGTGGTATGATCTCAGCTCACTGCAACCTCTGCCTCCTGGGTTCAAGTAATTCTTCTGCCTCTGCCTGCTGAGTAGCTGGGATTACAGGTACATGCCACCACACTCAGCTAATTTTTGTATTTTTAGTAGAGACAGGGTTTCACCATCTTGGCCACGCTGGTCTGGACCTCCTGACCTTGTGATCCACCCATCTTGGCACCCCATAGTGCTGGGATTACAGGCGTGAGCCATCGCACCTAGCCTACAATATTTTAATAATGAAAGCGTGTGTAGGCCGGGCGCGGTGGCTCATGCCTGCAATCCCAGCACTACGGGAGGCCGAGGTGGGCGGATCACAAGGTCAGGAGATTGAGACCATCCTGGCTAACACGGTGAGACCCCATCTCTACTAAAAATACAAAAAATTAGCCGGGCGTGGTGGTGGGCGCCTGTAGTCCCAGCTGCTCAGGAGGCTGAGGCAGGAGAATGGCTTGAACTCGGGAGGCGGAGGTTGCAGTGAGCCGGGGTCGTGCCACTGCCCTCCAGCCTGGGGCACAGAGCGAGACTCCGTCTCAAAATAAATAAATTAATTTTTTAAAAAAGTGTGTGTAGACGTGAATGTATACCGATGGTTTCCAGCTTATGATGGTTGATTTTGCAACTTTTCAGCTTTACGGTCCGTGCATCAAGATACTCAGTGCATTTTTGAGTTAGGGTATGTGGAACCACGATGGACTCGTGGGGAGGTCACCCCACTGGAAGTCAAGGAGCCTCCCTCTGTGTGTGTGTATATAGGTTCCTCACCCTCTAAAAAAAACATTATGAGCGCTGTGGCCACCCCTAAAGTGCAGCAGGCTCATGCGTGCAGCCCGCCTGGGCTGGAATGGTGTTTGTAGATATGGGTGACAACTGGACAGCCCAGGTCTTCAGGCAAACCCTCTTGTTGCCATGGCAACAGGTGGGCCCTGCCGGAAGAGCGTGAACCGGGGCCCGCCAGCAGGTGGCAGCATGGAGCAGCCGATGGAGCCCAGCTCCGTTCGCTCCAAGACTGCACCTGTCAGAGGCAGGCAGGGCTGGGGGGACCACGAATGGGGGAAAAGCAAACCGCCACCAAGGACCCGCATGCTTTACCTTCCACCTTTTTTTTTTTTTTTTTTTTTTTTTGAGATGTTGTCTCGCACTGTCCCCCCGGCTGGAGTGCAAAGGCATGATGATGCTGGGCCACCAACCTCCTGGGTTCAAGTGATTCTCCTGCTTCCAGCCCCCAGGGTTACAGCACCTGCCACCACGCCTGGGCTAATTTTTGGTATTTTTTCATTATTATTTTTTTTGTTTTTGAGACGAGTCTGCTCTGTAGCCAGGCTGGAGTGCAATTGGCACATCTTGGCTCACTGCACTCCCTCCTGGGTCTGGCAAGGATATCCTGGCTCCCCAGCCTCCCAGTAGCTAAATATAGGCAACGCCACCACGCCAGTCCGGCTAATTTTTTTTTGTATTTTTTTTTTTTGTAGGCTTTTTTTTTTTTTACTGGAGTTCACTTGGCTCTTCCCAGGCTGAGTGCCTGGCATCGAGGTTGGCCTGCTCTCTGCAACCTCCACCTCCCAGTCTCCAAGTGATTCCTCCTGCCTGAGTTTCCCAGTAGCTAGTTATAGGCACCTGCCACCACTGCTAATTTTTTTGTTTTTTGCTCTTTGTTGCTTGGTTTTTTTTTTTTTGAGACGAGTCTTGCTCTGTCACCCAGGCTGGAGGAATGGCACTATTTCACTGCAACCTCCACCTCCTGGGTTCAAGTGATCTCCTGCCTGAGCCTCCCAGTAGCTGGGGGTTGTGCACCCGCCACCACGCCTGGCTAATTTTTCGTTTGCTTTTTCGAGATTTGAGTCTTGCTCTGCCCACCAAGCTGGAGTGCAATAGCACTCCATCTGCTCACTGCAACTCCACCTCCTGGGTTCAAGCTTATTCTCCTGCCTCAGCTCAATCGAGTAGTTGGGGTGACAGGTGCCCACCACCACGACCGGGCTAATTTTTATTTTACTAGAGGGGGGGTTTCGCCGCATGTTGGTCAGGCTGGTCTTAAACTCCTGACCTCAGGTGATCCGCCTGCCTCGACCTCCCAAAGTGCTGGGATTACAGGCGTGAGCTACCACGCCTGGCATTTGTTTGTATTTTTAGTAGAGATGGGGTTTCACCATGTTGGCCAGGCTGGTCTCGAACTCCTGATCTCGTGATTCTGCCAGCCCATCTCCCAAAGTGTTATGGCACATTACGGGATGCGGAGCCACCGCTACCGGGTCTGCTTTTGGCTCTTTTAAATGTTAGGTGTCACTAAAAACAATTCCACATCCAAAAAGATTTTTTCATTATTTTCCCCCATCAAGGGCAGATACACTAAAACATCAGAGGCTGGCCTGGTGCGCAGTGACTCGTGCCTGTAATTCTACACTTTGGGAGGCTGAAAGGGTATCAGTTGAGGTCAGGAGTTTGAGACCACCCCGGCCAATAGGGTGAAATCCCAAATTATTGCAGCTAATCCAGTTGCCAGGTTGGAGGCAGGATGGGATGTGGAGGCTGCAGATTGCACACTGCACTCCAGCCTGGTGACAAGAGTAAAGCTCCATCTCAAAAAAGAAAAGAAAAGAAAAGAAAAGAAAAGAAATCAGAGTCTTAAATTTTCTCTTGCTGAAAAATGAGGGGAGGGATATTTTCCCACTCCCCCACCCACCCCACCCAGCAAAACTCAAAACTGGTAGCTGCAAGTTCTTTCTCTGCCTTTTCAAATGTATAAATCTTTTAAGAAACCCGTACCGCCTTATATCATAGCTCAAGAATGTTCCTCCTAGTCCTTTAAACCCTGAGAAGAGTTCACCAGAACCCAAACTGCCTCACACGACTTTTGTTGCAAGGATGAGAGATTTCTTTCTTTCTTTTTTCTTTTTTCTTTCTTTCTTTTTGAGACAGAGTTTACTTGTTGCCCAGGCTGGAGTGCAGTGGTGATCTCGCTCACTGCACCTCCGGCCTCCGGGTCTGCCGGGGATTCTCCTGCCTCAGCCTCCCCGAGTAGCTGGATTACAGGCACGCACCCCACCACATCCGCTAATTTTTTGCATTTTAGTAGACATAAGGTTTCTCCATGTGTGGGTTAGCTGGTCTCAACTCCTGACTCAGGTGATCCTACTCGCCTCGCCTCCCAAAGTGCTGCTGGGATGACAGGTGTGAGCCACCGCTACCTCGTCCATAAAGGGTGAGATTTCTTTCTGTGTTTCTGATCGCTTTCACGGATGGTCTGGGATGTACATCACACTCTAATACAATGCTTTATGAAAAAAAAATGATTTTGTTTTTTCTTTCTACCCTTGAGTGAGGTGCCTCTGGATTGGCTGAGGGAGGAAGGAGTTCCTGGATTGCTAGGAGATTTTTTTTTTTTTTTTTTTATGAGACAGAATGTCTGTCACCCAGGCTGGAGTGCCCTGGACGATCTCGGCTCACTGCAGCCTCCACCTCCTGGGTTCAAGCGATTCTCCTGCCTCAGCCTCCTGAGTAGCTGGGATTACAGGTGTGCACCATCATCCCTGGCTAATTTTTGTATTTTATTTTATTTTATTTTATTTTATGAGAGACAGAGTTTCTCTCTTGTTGCCCAGACTGGAGTGCAATGGCACAATCTCAGCTCACCACAACCTCCGCCTGTCAGGTTCAAGCGATTCTCCTGCCTCAGCTTTCCAAGTAGCTGGGATTACAGGCACCCACCATCACGCTGGGCTAAGTTTGTATTTTTTTTGTAGAGACAGGGTTTCACAGGTTGCTTCAGGCTGGTCTCAACTCCTGGACTCAGCTGCCGCTGCCCTCGGCCTCCTCCCTAAAGTGCTGGGATGACAGGCGTGAGCCATCATTCCTGGTACAGATTTTGCTTTTTAATTCTGTTATTTCCCTAACACCTTGACGATGTATGGCTTGGGGTGTTCATCATGTCAGTTTTATGTTTTGATTCGATTGCCTAGACCATTTCCTTTTTTATCACACTCCACTGTTGGACCATGAACTCTTTTATTATTATTATTATTATTTTTGAGATGGAGTTTCTTTCTTGTTGCCCAGGCTGGAAGTGCAGCTGCCTGATTTCAGCTCACGCAACCTCCGCTTCTTCCGGGTTTCAAGCGATTCTCCTGCTTCAGCCTTCGCCAATATGCTGGGATGATGGTGTAACACACCACCATGCCCGTCTAATTTTTGTATTTTGGCAGAGATGGGTTTCTACGTTGCCCAGGCTGGTCTCGAACTCCGACCTCATGATCCACCCTGCCCCGCCACCCAAAGTGCTGGAATTACAAAGCATGTGCCACACCACCAGGCGACTGAGACGGTTTCAGCGATGTTGCAGGCTGAAACTAACTCCGACTCCGAGTACCGCTGGTTACCAGCGCGCTGGAATTACAGCATGTGCCACCACGCCAGGCGGTTGACCAGCGAGACGGGAAGATGCTGCCCAGGCTATCTCGAACTCCTGACCTCAGGGTGATCCTCACCGCCTTGCCTTCCTCCCAACGCTCTGGCGATGGACACAGGTGCGAGCCACCACTGGCCACCGTGTGAACTCTTCTAACGGTCAGGAAGTGCTATGCAGGCCCTTTTTTCTGCATTTTTTTTCTCTAGTATATAGATCCTGGTAAGCCACATCCAGAACAGATTTCTCTGGAAGAACTTTGCCTTGAATGGAAGCAATTGTCCTGATGGCCACTAGGAGGAGCGAGCATCCTTTTCTCTCTTCGAAGGGAAACGAGAAGGGATCTCAGGTGTCACTCAGTCGAGGAAGTTGACTCTGCCAGGGTTGAGGACGCCATGACACAGCCTCAGAAGGTCCTGATGACGTGGGCTCAAGGCGGTTGGGGTGCAGCTTGCTTTTACACATTTTAGGGAGACATGACGCATCAACCAATACACGTAACATGTACTTTGGTTCCATCTGGAAGGGCAGGATGACTCAGAGTGGGGGTAGACTTAAACATTTTCTGGGCTGGGCGCGGTGGCTCACGCCTGTCATCCCAGCACTTTGGGAGGCCGGCGGATGGATCAGCGAGGTCAGGAGATTGGAGACCATCCTGGCCAACATGGTGAAACCCCTGTCTCTACTAAAAATACACAGTTAGTCCAGGCATGGTGGCTCACGTCTGTCATCCCAGCACTTTGGGAGGCCGAGGCAGGTGGATCACGAGATCAGGAGATCGAGACCATCCTGGCCAACATGGTGGTTCCCTGCCTCTACTGTGGGCCATGCACCAACCAGGCGCAGTGGCTCACGCCTGTCATCCCAGCACTTGGGGAGGCTGAGGCGGGTAGATCATGAGATCAGGAGATCGAGACCATCCTGGCTAACACGGTGAAACCACGTGTCTACTAAAAACAAAAAAAATTAGCCAGGAGTGTGTAGGCCTGTAGTCCCAGTTACTCGAAAGAGGCTGAGGCAGGAGAATGGCATGAACCTGGAGGCCGGAGTTTGCGGTGAGCCGAGATCAGGCCACTGCTCTCCAGGCCTGGGTGACAGAGTGAGACTCTGTCCAAAAAGAAAAAAATTAGCTGGGTGTGGTGGTGCGAAGCCTGTAACTTCAGCTACCGAGGCCGAGGCAGGAGAATCACTTGAACACTTGAGGACAGGAAGCCAGATCAGCCTGGCTAACATGGCAAAACCCGTTTCTACTAAAAAAATACAAAAAATTAGCAGGGCGTGGTGGCATGCTGCCTGTAATCTCAGCTGCTAGGGAGCTGAGGCATGAGAATGGCTTGAACCCGGAGACGGAGGTTGCAGGAACCGAGATCGCATCTACACTGCACTCCAGCCCGCTTTACAGATGGAGACTCTGTTCCAAACAAACAAGCGTAAAACAAAAAACGCCTTTATTGGCAATCGGGCTGAAAGAGTTATTATCCATAGTAAGGCATGCCTGGCTTATGACGGTGTTGTAGAGACCGAGGTTTTATTAAGTAGAGCCTCCCGGGTTGCTTGCAAGAGAAGAGACTGCAAATGTTTTTTCTTTTTCTTTTTTTTTTTTTGATGGAGTTTCACTCTGTTGCCTAGGCTGGAGTGCAGTGGCTAATCTTGGCTCACTGCAACCTCCGGGCCACTGGGTTCAAGGACATTCTCCTGCCTCAGCCTCGGAGGCTGGGATGACAGGCGCCCACCACCACATCCAGCCGATTTTTGTATTTTTAGTAGGACAGAGTTTCACCATGTTGGCCAGGATGGTCTCAATCTCTTGACCTCATGATCCGCCCACCTTGGCCTCCCAGAGTGCTGGGATTAGAGGCGTGCTCCCGACCAGAGACTCCAGATGTATCTTACCAGACTGAAGGTCTGTGTGGATGTTCATCCTGAAAGTATCAGACGTGTTTGAACCAGAGCAACTCCATCTTAAGTACAGGCTGGGTAAAATGAGGCTGAGACCTGCCGGGCTGCGTTCCCACATGGTTAAGCCATTTTAAGTCACAGGATGAGACAGGAGGTTGGCACAAGATGCAGGTCATAAAGACCTTGCTGATAAAACCGGTTGCAGTAAAGAAGCCAAACAAATCACAGCAAAACCAAGATGGCCACAAGACTGATTTCTGCTCGGCCTCACTGCTACACTCCCACCAGCACCATGACAGTTTACAAATGCCATGGCAACGTCAGGAAGTTACCCTATATGGTCTAAAAAGGAGGGGGCATGAATAATCCATATATATATATATATATATATATATTCTATTAGTTCTATTCCTCTAGGAACCCTGAGTAATACAGTGTATATGGTCTAAAAAGAGGAGACATGAATAATCCATTCCTACTTTAGCATATCATTAAGAAATAACCATAAAAATGGGACCGGGCGTGGTGGCTCACGCCTGTCAGTCCCAGCACGCTAGAGCCCAAGGTATGGATCATCACCGGGCGAGATCGGTGACCATCCTGGCCAACGGTGAACCCCATCTCTGCTAAAAATACAAAAATTAGCTGGGCGTGGTGACGCACACCTGTCGTCCCAGCTACTTGGGAGGCTGAGGGAGAATTGCTTCAACCCAGGAGGCGGAGGTTGCAGTGAGCTGAGATCTCACGCACGGCACTCCAGCCTGGCGACAGAGTGAGTCTCAAAGTCAAACAAACAAACAAGCATTTCACCATGTGGGTTGGGTTGTCATAATGAAATGCCTGTGAGCCCAAAGTATGTGAGAGACAGGTGTCAATCAATTTAGAAAGTTTATTTTGCCACCCTTAACGAAAAAGCTATGACACAGCCCTCATGGGGTCCTGATGACACGCAGCCCAAGGTGGTTGGAGCACAGTTTGGTTTGATACATTTTAGGGAGATGACAGACAGCAATCAATATGTATAGAGAGGAGACATAAATCAATATGTCATCAACATGACATGAGACACCCATCTACATGTATAGGGAGACAGGGGACAGCAGCCAATGTGTACATGGGTTCATGGGACAACTCAAAGTGGGACTTTGACATCATAGGTAAATAAGACACATGTCCAGGCGCCCTGGCTCACACCTGTCATCCCAGCAGTTTGGGAGGCCGGGGTGGGCGGATCACCTGGGTCAGAGTTCGAGACCAGCCTGGCCAGCATGGTGAAACCCCGTCTCTACTAAAAATACAACATAAATTAGCCAGGCGCGGTGGCAGGCACCTGTCATCCCAGCTACTCGGGAGGCTGAGGCAGGAGAATCGCTTGAACCCGGGAGGTGGAGGTTGCGGTGAGACGAGATCGCGCCACTGCATTGCAGCCTGGGGTCAGAGCGAGAGTCCGTCTTCAAAAAAAAAAAAAAAAAAAGAAGTTGTATTTTTTTGAGTCCTTGATCAGCCTTTCACTGAATTAGGTTGGTGTGGAAGTAACGCAGTAAAAACAAAATCCACAACACAGCCACGACAACAACAACAAAAAACTCAGGTACAAAAGTGCAAAACGGCACAATATCATTTGCATGAACTGTCTGGAGAATAAGACCGTGGCCAGAGTCAGAGAACAGATGGGTGATGGCTTAAGGCTGAGAGCAGGGAGACTGGGAGCACGCTTCATGGGCAAGGGTCTTTTGGGGCGCTATGAAGCTTTAATTTGGAACTAAATAGGGTTGGTTGTTGCGTAAAACGCTCAGTGCACTGAATTGTGTCGTCACTGTGCAATTTTAAAATGGCAAACTCTGTGATGTTCCCTGGCGTCTGTCGTAGCACAAACGGTGATAAATCTCCAGGCTTCATCACCACGCCCTGCCGGCCCCATCACCCTTCCTCCTTCCTCTGTTCATCTCCTCCTCCCCTTTCCGGGCTCTTCAGACAAGCCCGGGCAGCCCTCCCCTGGCCGTCTGGACCCAGGCCTGTCTGTTTTGGGTGCATTTTAGGTCATTCACTCTGGCTGGAACCTGAGAGCGTCAGCCATGCGGTGAGTCCCCACGTCCCTCCAGCAGCCCGGGAGAGCGGAGCCGGTCTCCTGTGTTTTCCTGCACACCCCGGGAGAAAATTGCTGTGCGCACCTGAGGTTCCCTGCAGGAAGATTCAGTGAGGGCTGGCAGGCAGGTGTCAGGAAGCCTGAGCGACTCTCTGGAGAAAGGAGGTATTCCCTAAAGACAAATCCATCAAGGGATCGGTTTAAATAATTCCTGCTCATCGCACACCCCACATGAAGCTTCATCATCAGACACTGCATCTGTTTTGCCTTTTCTAGAGACATGAACTCTCAGCTCAGTGATACCGTCTGTCAGGGTTTCAACGTCCCACCCCCAGGGGAGTCAGTTTCCATCAACCAAAGCTCTCCATGGTCCAGTTCTGAGGACGGGGGTCGCTGGCTGCCTGGTGACGGCCGCCCTGGCCTTTCCAAAGCTGCACTGTCCTCTTGCACTAAGAAAGATTAGTTTGCATTCCGGGAGGAGAGACGCAGAAGGTTAACAAGATTAGAGAGAGCCCCGGAGACCTGCCGTGAGATTCCCCGAGGGATGTGGCTAATGAAACTGTAAAAACAAGGCAGGTGATGGCTCTCACGGCCGGGCCCTGATTTCAGAGCTGGTAATCTCTCTACCTCTTCTAGGCAGTTTTCTACCCCACTAATTTAGGTTGTCACTCGTGGTATCCAAGCCCCAGCACAATTGTTTTGTTGTTGTTGTTGTTTGCAGTTTGCAGGTGATACTTAGTTTCTAAAGATGTGTTTTTCTATTTTTCTTTTCTTTTCTTTTTTTTTTTTGAGATGGAGTCTCGCTGTGTCACCCAGGCTGGAGTGCAGTGGCCCCATCTCGGCTCACTGCAAGCTCTGCTCCCGGTTCACACCATTCTCCTGCCTCAGCCTCCCCGAAAGAAGCTGGGACTACAGGCACCTGCTACCACGCCTGGCTAAGCATTTTTAGTGCAGAGATGGGGTTTCACCATAGCTGTGATGGCTCCCCATCTCCTGACCTCGGTGGATCCGCCCCACCTCGCCTCCCAAAGTGCTGGGATTACAGGCGGAGCCAGCCCGCCCTCCATCTTCCAGCTCGAAAACGCGGGCATGTGCGCATTACGGTCATCCACGGCAGCATGAGAGTTCACGAACGTGCGCGTACGCCGCATATTCCGGTGCGGCATCCCTGTAGTGCATGTATTCAGTATTGCCATACCCAGGTCCGTACGACATGCAATGCGTCCTTGTGGACGCGCATCTGCATACGTGCATTGCGTGCGGCTCATTCCGACCGCATGCACGTGAATCGCGGTGACGAGACGACGCAGGTCCGTGCAAGGCTGCATTACGTGACGATATTACGAACACGTTTGCGCACGTGTCCATCTGGGCGCATGTGCGCATGACATGTGCGGTGCGCACGCATACGCACGCCGAAGGCGCAAGGGTTTATGACTATATTACGCATGTGCGCATCTGTGCGGCAGCAGATTACGGATTACGTGACCCAGTGCGGCATTACGTCCGGTTAGCATCCGGTGCATCTATTACGCCTGTGCATGTGCATAACTGGGGCGTGCGGCATGCACGCCAGCGCACACTTTGCGGTCGCATTTATGCATTACAAAAGTACGTGCGCATCGGTAGATGCGGATTGCTGCATGAGCCGCATGCCCAGGCCAGGCTGCATTTGGTGTGGCATGCATGTTTGTGCACATGTCTGTGCAAGACGGTGTGTGTTGATTACGGGACATGGACGAGCATGCCCATTGAAGTGTTCAGGCTGCATCTGCCTGTATGCGGCCAGGTGACGCAGACATAACGATATGTGCATTACCGCGGTCCAGATATGGCTGCCCATATGTGTGTGCATGTATGGTGCGACGTGCGGTATTGCAGATGAAAGGCGCCGGATCTAGGTGAGGGGATGGGGGCACAGGCAGATCCCCGGCGGTGACCCAGGTAATTTGGCGATCCACCTGTTCAGGGCGTCCGAAACCCGGCGGATGTGGTAGCAGAGGGAACAGCAGGACAGCGTCCAAGGTGTGAAAAAGCACAACCTGCCCCGAGAGAGAGCCCTGCAGTCTGGGCCACCTCGGCTTCTCGGGCCACAGGTGCATTCCTCACAGGTGACCTGAGGGGTGGAGGAAAGGCCATCCCTGCAGGCCAGCGGGCTTGCTGGTTACTACCTCGGGCACCACGAGACCCCATTTACGGACCGGAAGCGGCCTGGGGCTGATCTTGTTGACCACTGTCCGGCATCGATGGGTCTGAGCTGCATGTGCCATTGTCCATGGCAACATTCTCCTCTCAGAGCTTTGCAAGCTGTTTTGGCACAAACTCACTGCTCAGCAGACTTCCTTGAACAAGGAGTCTTCTTAAAAATGACACTTCAGCCTGTCATCCCAGCACTTTGGGAGGCCGAGGCGGGCAGATAGCTTGAGGTCAGGAGTTCGAGACCAGCCTGGCCAACATGGAGAAACCCCATCTCTACTAAAAAATACAAAAAATTAGCCAGGGTTGGTGGTGCATGCCTGTAATTCCAGCTACTCAGGAGGCTGAGTCAGGCGAATCGCTTGAACCCGGCAGGCAGGGGTTGCAGTTAACCGAGGAGACCACCCCTCATATTGTCTTACGCCCAATTTCTACCTCCAAAGAAAGAAGAAGTAAAAACTAAAAGGCAGAAATGAACCACAGGCAGAGACAGCCTGGCGCCACACCCCTGGGCCTGGTAGTTAAAGACGTCCTTGCCTAATAGGTTCTGTTATCTAGATTACAGACATTGTATGGAAAAGCACCGAAATCCCTGTCCTGTTTTGTTCTGATCTAATTAGTGGTGCATGCAGCCCCCAGTCACGTACCCCCTGCTTGGTCAATCAATCACGATCCTCTCACGTGGACCCCTAGAGCTGTGGGAGCCCCAGTGCGGACAGGGGAATTGCTCACTCTGGAGCTCAGTTGGGTTGAGATAGGAGTCTTGCCGATGATGCCACCGGCCGAATAAACCACTTCCTTCTTTAACTGGTGTCTGAGGAGTTTTGTCTGCACTTGTCTTGCTACACAGTGAGCGGAGATTGCACCATTGCACTCCAGCCTGGGCAACACAGCGAGGCTCTGTCTCTAAAATAAAATAAAAAAGTAAAATGAAGTAAAGTAAAATAAAATAAAGTAAAATAAAATATAAATATAATAATAATAAAATACAATAATAATAATATCTGCCTACATAGGTCAGTATGCAGGCGGCAAATTGACTCCTTGTTCTGTGGCGTCAGAGCCTTGGAGAAAAGGGGGGGGTCACTGAGAAGGTGGGAGGGGTGGGTCAAGTAAGAAGAAAACCCCAGGGAGGCTGATGCAAATCCCAGACCTCAAGGAGCAAGGGAGGGGCTGCTCTATCAAGTCCCGACGCCCAGGGCTGGGGCTGCAGGAGAAGGGAATCCATTCTTTTTGCCTCTCTCTCTTCCTCCCCAGCCCTGCACCTGCTCCCCATGGGCTGAGCCCTGCTGAGGTCACCCAGCCAGGGTGATGTCAATCAGAGCCAGGACGATGTCAATTAATGGTGGCCTCTTCCCCTCACTCTGTTCCTTCTGCACCTGCTCCCCATTGGCTGAGTCCTGCTGAAGTCACCCAGCCAGGGTGATGTCAATCAGAGCCAGGCAGATGTCAATTACACAGGGCCTCTCTTCCTGCCCCCTAGCCCCTGCACCTGCTCCCCATTGGCTGAGCCCTGCTGAGGTCACCCAGCCAGGGTGATGTCAATCAGAGCCAGTGATGTCACCACACAGCCGCCTCTCTCTTCCTACTCCCCTAGCCTCCCTGCACCTGCTCCCCATTGGCTGAGCCCTGAGGAGGTCACCCAGCCAGGGTGATGTCAATCAGAGCCAGGCAGATGTCAATTACACAGGGCCTTCTCTCTCTTCCCGCCCCCCAGCCCCTGCACCTGCTCCCCATTGGCTGAACCCTGCTGAAGTCACCCAGCCAGGGTGATGTCAATCAGAGCCAGGACGATGTCAATTACACAGCTTCTCTCTCTCTTCCCCTAGCTCCTGCACCTGTTCTCATTGGCTGAGCTCCCATGGAGGTCACCCAGCTAGGTGGTGATGTGAATCAGAGCCAGGCAGATGTCACTACACAGGGCCTTCTTTCCCCCAGCTCCCTGCACCTGTTCCCTCATTGGCTGAACCCTCGCTGAAGTCACCCAGCCAGGGCATGCCCACCTCAGAGCCAGGACGCATGTCACCTCACACAGGGCTTCTCTCTTCCCTGCTCTCAGCCCTGCACCTGCTCCCCATTGGCTGAACCTCTGCTGGGAAGTCACCCAGCCAGGGTGATGCCACCAGAGCCAGGATCGCATGTCACCACACAGCCACTTCTCTCTTCCCGCCCCTCTAGCCCCTGCACCTGCTCCCCATCGGCTGAACCCTGCTGAAGTCACCCAGCCAGGTGATGTCAACTGAGCCAGGACTTATGTTTCACACTACACAGGGCCTTCTCTCTTCCCTCACTTCCTGCCTCCCACCTGCTCCTTATTGGCTGCCAGCCCTCTGCGGGAGGTCACTCCAGCCAGGGTGGAAGGCTCAACCAGAGCCAGGCAGAGCCACTACACAGGGCCTCTTCTCCCGCCCCAGCCTGTAATCTGCTCCCATTGGCTGAACTCCTTGCTGAAGTCACCTGGGGATGTCAATCAGAGCCAGCAGATGTCAATTACACAGGGCTTTCTCCTCCCTGCTCTCTAGCTCCTGCACCTGCTCTCATTGGCTGAACCCTTGCTGGTCACCCAGCCAGGGATAAGCCAATCAGAGCCAGGACGCATGTCACCACACAGGCTTTCTCTCTCCCCCAGCCCCTGCACCTGCTCTCTATTGGCTGAGCCCTGCTGAAGTCACCCAGCCAGGTGACAATCAGAGCCAGGATGTCACCACAGCGCCTCTCCTCTTCCTGCCTCCCTAGCTCCCTGCACCCTGCTCCCCACAGTCCTGCTGAGGTCACCCAGCCAGGGTGATAACACCAGGAGCTGGCAGATGTCAATCGCCACAGGGCTCTCTTCCCGCCCCTAGCTCCTGCAATCGTTTCCCTATTGGCTGAACCCCTGCTGAAGTCACCAGCCAGGTGATGCCGACCAGAGCCAGGCAGCGTCACCACACAGGGCTTTCTCTCTCCCTCACTTCCCAGCTCCTGCACCTGCTCTCTATTGGCTGAACCCTGCCGAAGTCACCCAGCCAGGGTGATGTCAATCAGAGCCAGGACGATGTCAATTACACAGGGCCTTCTCTCTCTTCCCGCCCCCAGCCCCTGCACCTGCTCTACAATGAGCTCCTGCTGAAGTCACCTTGTGCCAGGTGTCAATCAGAGCCAGTAGATGCTTCACTACATACTTCTCTTCTCCTAATGCTCCCCTATTGCTGAGTCTCTGCTGAGGTCACCCAGCCAGGGTGGATGTCAATCAGAGCCAAGCAGATGTCAATCACACAGGGTCTTTTCTCTCTCCCCGCCCCCTAGCTCCTGCACCTGCTCTCTATTGGCTGAACCCTGCTGAAGTCACCCAGCCAGGGTGATGTCAATCAGAGCCAGGCAGATGTCACTCACAGCTTCTCTCTCTTTTCTCCTCAGCTTCCCTAGCCCCCTTGCACCTGCTCCCTCTAGCTTGGCTGAGCCCTGTTGAAGTCACCCAGCTACAGAGCCAGGCCGCTGTCAATCACACAGGGCCCACAACAGCGCAGAGCTGAGTTGAGTGCGAATCTGGCGGACCTCAGAATCACCCTCAGCACCTGCATAGTGGAAGGGTCAGCCTGGCACTGCTGCCAAGTTTCAACAGCTCTTAGAGGGGAGGCAGAAGCTAACTCGCTTCCTCGATGGCTTTCTGGCCTGGCGTGCACTTGCACCTAAGCACAGCAGGGCCAAAGCTTAAAATTGTCTGGGGCCACCAGTCGTGATCCCGTGGGACACGGGGCGTGGAGGGTTTGTGTAAACAGCACAGTGCGTTCTGTGTCATTTACTGCTGTTCTCTTCGGTCACATCGTTCTTTTGGTTTTGGTTTAAAATAGGGTGACGCTTAGGGCTGAACGTGAGGGCTCACGCCTCTGTAACCCCCAGCACTCTGGCCGAGGTGGGAGGATCACCTGAGGTCAGGAAGTTCGAGACTACTTGACAACATGTTGACAATTCCGCCTCTAATAATAAAATACAAAAATTAACCTGGCGTGGTGAGGGGTGCCTGTCATCCCAGCTACTCTGGAGGCGGAGGCAGGAGAATCGCTTGAACCTGGGAGGTGGATGTTGCAGTGAGCCGAGATAGGGCCACTACCCCTCCCAGCCAGCAACAGAGACCTTACATTAAAAAAAAAAAAACAGTGATTTTTTAGGTCAGATGTAGTGGCTCACGCCTGTAATCCCAGCACTCTGGGAGGCTGAGGTGTGAGAGTGTCTAGGCCCAGGCTGGTGACCAACCTGGGCAAATATAGTACATCCCGCTTCCATTTACGGCATTAAAAAGTGAATTCTTATTTGTCAGGAATGGCTGCAAAAATTCTGTGCTTTTTATTTTATTTTATTTTTTTTAAAGACAGAGTCTCACTCTGCCACCCAGGCTGGAACACAATGGTGCGATCTTGGCTCACTGCAACCCCCACCTCCTGGGTTCAAGTGATTCTCCTGCCTCAGCCTCCTGAGTAGCTGGGATTACAGGCGAAAGGCCACGCCAGGCTAGTCTTTTGTATATATATATTTTTAGGTGGAGACGGGGTTTCACCATGTTGGTCAGGCTGATCTCGAACTCCTGACCTCGTGATCCGCCCGGTCTCCCAAAGTGCTGGGATTACAGGCGTGAGCCACTGCACCTGGCCTTATTTTATTCTTTTTAATTGAGAAAAATTACACATGTTCACGGGATACATACAAGAGAGTTTCAGTCCATATAGTGTGTAATTATCAGATCCTTATAACGGATAATAATCAGATCAATGTATAATCAATGATCAGATCCATATAATCTATAATGAGATGATTGATAGCACATCCATCATGTCAAACAGCCTTTCTTTCCTTTCTTTGTCTTTCTCTCTCTATAGCATCCAGGCTGTATGCAGTGGCGGATCTCGCCCACTGCAACCTCCACATTCAGGGTTCGCCTCCCAAGTAGCTGAGATTATAGTGCCGAGCCACGCCACATTTTAGACATTGGCCAGAAGTTAGCTGTAGCGGTTCAACTCCTGATAGGCGATCCCACCCTTGGCTTCTCAAAAGTGCTGTGAATTACAGGCGGTTTTACCATGCCCAGCTCATCATTTCTTTGGTGTAGGGAACATGAATACCCATCCTTCCAAGTATCTGAAACTGTAGAATATATTATTGTTAACTATCATCATTCTACAGGACTTTAGAACACTAGGATTTATTCCAGCTGCCTAGCTGTAATTTTGTATGCTTCAATAATTGTTTTCATGTGGACATAATAGCTCTCCAGGAAGAAAAAAAAAAAAAACAATAAATGCCACTGGTGAACAGTAATCAGTGGTACCAAAACTTTTACAGGCTGGGTGTGGTGGCTCATGCCTGTAATCCTAGCACTTTAGGAGGACGAGGTGGGGTGACCACTGAGGTCGGAGTTCCAGACCAGCCTGGCCAACACATAGTGAAACCCTGTCTCACTAAAATACAACAACAAAATTTAGGCCATGCAGGCAAGTGCCTGTCGTCCCAGCCACCAGGAGGCTGGAGGCAATAATGAGAATCTTGAATCTGGGAGGCTGAGGCTGCAGTGAGCTGAGATCGATTATTGCACTCCAGCTGCACTCCCCTGGAGGAGACTCTGCCTTTTGTTGCTCATTTTTTGAGACAGAGAGTCTTTACCTGGGTCACTAGGCTGGAGCGAGTGGCATTCTAACCTCTGCCTCCTCGGTTCGCTTATTTTCCTGCCTCTGGAGTGGCCTGGGACTATAGGCACTCCGGGCCACCAGGCCTGGCTAATTTTTGTATTTCTAGGAAGAGACGGGTTTTCTGGCTGTGTTAGCCAGATGGTCTCACCTCCATCTCTTTGATCTGCCCCACTCAGGCCTCCCAGCACAGATTATAGGCTGAGCCACCACGCTTGTATTCCTGCCCAAAAAAAAAAGGCCAGGCGGTGGCTCACGCCTGTCATCCCAGCACTTGGGAGGCTGGAGGTGTGGGGGATCACCTGAGTCAGGGAATTCAAGACGAGCCTGGCCAACACATGGAACCCTGGGTTCCCTTTACTAAAATACAAAATTAGCTGGGCATGGTGGTGGCACTCCAGCCTCAGCCACGGAGGCTGAGGCAGGAGAATCACTGACCTTGAGAGGCAGAGGTACAGTGAGCCGAGATCCCATTGCACTGCAGCCTGGGTGACAGAGTGAGACCCTGTCTCCAAAAACAACAACCACCAAAAAAAGCAGCCTGGGCAATGCAGTGAGACCCCATAGTTACTAACATTTAAAAAAAAAATAGCCAAGTGTGGTGCCTATGGTCCAGCTACTCAGGAGGCTGTGGTGGGAGCACTTGCTGAGCCTGGGGAGTCTGGGTTACAGGGAGTCATGATCCTGCCACTGCATCACAGCCTGGGTAACAAAGGGAGACCCTACTTCACAGACGGGTGGTCACACCTGTAATCCCACCACTTTGGGAGTCCGGGAGAGGCATGATCGGGCTGCTGTCAGAGTTCAGACCATCCTGGCTAACATGGTGAAACTCACTCTACTAAAAATACAAAAAATTAGCTGGGTAAAAGTGGTGGCTCAGAACCCAGCTACTGAGGCTGAGGCAGGGAATGGTGTGAACTCGGGTGGGCACCTGTAAACTGCCACCAGAGGCTGACGAGGAGAATCGCTGAACCCGGAGGAGAGGCTGCGGAGATCACACCATTGTACTCCAGCCTGGGCAACAGAGAGAGAGAGACTTTGTCTCAGTACAAACCAACAAACCAACCAAAAATTGATGTTATGCACAGCATTTAATAAATTACATGAGACAGTCAATACTGTGTTCTGAAACCGTCTTTGTGTTAGGTGACCTTGCCCAGCTGTAGACAAACATGAGTAATGCTTACAAGGGCGTTTTATGATATTGGACGGGTTAGTTGCGTCACGCCTTTCCAAAAAGGATCTTTTCTCTACTACAAATGGGTTTATCAGGACGTAAGCCATTTCAGGTCAAGGAGAATTTGTATTTTGCGTTCATGAACATTTCACTATTCAATCCTTTTAAAGTGGGGCATTTGTGTGTCAGTTTGAGAGACATTAAAAATAAAAACTCCATGCCATCCCAAACATTCCATTCACTTCCTGCATTTGGATACAAAGCAGCTTACAAAATGCTCTAGGGAATTGCAGGTCAGCTTAACAAAAATACATCTTCAAATACCACAAATACAGCTATTAACATTCAAAGTGTGGTCAAGGCACGTTTCACGCCATGCATCCTAAGACCTTTGGGAGGCCAACGGGTGGATCGCTTTAGCCTTGGTCTGCTCAGCTCTGGTCACTACAGTGAAACCCTGTCTCTACTAAAAAATCCAAAACTTAACCGTGAGGGTGCCTGTCATCCCAGCCACCGGGAGGCTGAGGCAGGAGGATGAACCCGGAGGTGGAGGTTGCAGTGAGCCGAGACGGAATTGTACTCCAGCCTGGGGAAACAAGAGCAAAACCCCGCCTCATTAAAACAACAAATTAACAAACGAAAACCCTCTAAAAGGTAAGGACACGGGTTTGTCACAAGGACCCTTTCTTTGTGTCTTTGGACTTGAGGGAATAGTCCCCCGCAGTTTCCTCAAAAGTCAATACATGGACGCTGCGTAGTGGGTAATCTTGGTCACTGACTTCAGAGCTGCCGCCTATCCCTTGGATGCAGGAGAAGCGAAATAACATGACGAGGCCACATCCTAATTCCTGGATCCTCACGCGTGACCTTCACATGGCAAACGGAACGCGTGAAAAAGCGCATGAAGGTGCAAGGATCTTGGGATGGCCATGATCCTGAGAGTGACTGGGCGGGGACTCCAGTGTCTTCTGCTGAACCTTAGAAGGAGGAGTGCATGGTCAGAATGAGAGATGGGAAGAGGCTATGCTGCCCATACAAGATGCACACAGGACCTGCGTGAAGGATTGCTAATGATCTTTTGCTGTGGACCTAGTCTAATCCACTTTAATTGCATCCAGTTCCTTTAGAAAGCCCCAGGAGGCCCTTCCACCTCCCCAGCCTCCTGGGGACTCCAGGTGTTCCTAGGGCCGATCACTCAGGGGCTCCCCTGCCTCCACTGGCTCCTCCTCTGTGTCTGCCTCTTCTGTCTCCTTTTTTTTTTTTTTTGAGACGGAGTTGTTGAGGCAGGGAAGCATCTTGCCTTCACTGTGTTTCCTCATATTCTCCTTTGTTCTCAAGATTTGTTCCTGAGTTGGGACTGCAGGTGTCACCCTGCCGCCATGGTATTTTTATAGAGATGGGTTTCAATTGGCAGCTAGCCAGGGATGGCCCCATCTCCCTGACCTCGAGATGCTCTGGCCATGCCTCCTAAATGGGATGGTCTTCCTGCCAGCCTCCTCCTTTCCAGTAGTCTTGTGGCACATGGCCTATCATTCACAGGATGACCTCATCCCAAGCCTCAACACTTATGTGCAGACACCATCCCAGCCCATTGCACTGTAATCAAGGCACAGAAATGAGCTCTCTCACCCCGGCACCTGCAAAGCCCTGGGATCAGGTGTGTCTTAGGGGCCACGCTCCCTCCGCCTCTAGGGAGGGCTCTTCCTGCCTCTCCCAGCTCCCTGGGGGCTCCCAGGTGTCCCTGGCCAGGGCCGATCACCCAGCCCTGCCTTCTGTCTCCACGGGCCTCCTCCTCTTCTGTGGCCCAAGCGCCTCCTCTCAAGGTCTCTACAAGGATGCCTGTCAGTGATCAGGGACCCACGCTAAGATGATCATGCCTGCATATTTAACTAGATCACATTTTTATGGAAGAGGGGATATGTTTTCACCCAGTACAGTGTCTGGATTAGGGAAGGAAGTGAGGTCGTTTCATTCATAGAATTGATCATTCCTCCGGGTTATCAAGCATTCTCTAAATGTCTCGGCCGAAAGTGAGCCTGAGCTGTTGAACAAACCCAGTCCATAGTGGTTTGTACCCTTCTGTAGCCACTCAGAGACATCCCAGGACTTCGGGAGGCCGAGGCAGGCGGATCACGTGAAGTCAGGAGTTCGAGACCAGCCTGAGCAACATGGAGAAACCAACCCCATCTCTACTAAAAATATAAACTTAGCCAGACATGGTGGTGCATGCACCTGTCATCCCAGCTACTCGGGAGGCTGAGGTAGGAGAATCGCTTGAACCCAGGGAGGTGGGTAGAGGCTGCAGGAGCCAGATCTCGCCACTGCACTCCAGCCTGGGCGACAAGAGCGAAACTCCGTCTCAAATAATAATAAGGATCATAATAACAATGAGAGAAATTCATTATTTCTGTGCCTGGTGAATCGCTGCTAAGCCTCTGGTAATAACATAGGATTTTTATCTGCTTGGGACACTCCTGGATGAAACAGTCCTGACTTTTCAACCAAAAGGTCATGATGTCAATGACCACA
This sequence comes from Papio anubis, assembly GCF_008728515.1. Taxonomy (NCBI): domain Eukaryota; kingdom Metazoa; phylum Chordata; class Mammalia; order Primates; family Cercopithecidae; genus Papio; species Papio anubis. Next base: position 505,323 of record NC_044997.1, read on the forward strand.
AAGAGAAAGATCAAAGCTGCCCCAACGTTCTGTTTGTCTGATTGAGCATTTGCAGGCTGAGGGGTGGACAGATGGTTTCTGATGTCCCAAGAGGGGACCGCTTACACCTGCTGGAAGCCTGACGGCTCACCCACCTGCAGACCCCGGGCGGGCCGGACCTTCACTTTTCAATTCTCTGGCTTTTTAGCTAAGCAGCATGATTTTCTGCTTCCAGCACGCCGGAGGCTCTGACACTTGCCTGTGAGCAGGAAAAGTGCCAAGAGGCAACTCAGTTCTGGGAGCCAGGCTGTCCTTCCGGAGGCTGAGGCTGGTGGATCACCTGAGGTCAGGAGTTCGAGACCAGCCTGGCTTCAACACATGGCTAAACTCCGGCCTCCTTTCTACTAAAAAATGCAAAAATTAGCCGGGAGGGGTATGTGGCACCTGTCATCCGTTACCGGGAAATGAGGCCAAGGGGAACGCCAGAAACCGGGAGGCGGAGGTTACGTGAGCCGAGATCGCACTCCAGTGCACTCCAGCCTGGGCAACAGAGGAAACTCCATCTCAAAAACAACAGCTCCCATGCAGTAGCCTACTGTAATCCCAGCACTTTGGGAGGCCGATCACTTGAGCCCAGGAGTTCGAGACCAGCCTGGGTAACACACATGGCAAACCCTATGCTCATAAGAAATACAAAGTTAGCTGGGTGGTGGTGTAGCATATACCTGTGGTCCAAGCTACTCAGGGGCTGAGTTGGGAGGATCACCTGAGCCCAGGGATGTCGAGGCTGCAGTGAGCCAGACTCCGCTGCATTGCACTCCAGCCTGGTGATACAGAGCGAGACCTCTGTCTGCAATAACATTAAATAAAATAACAAAATACCTGAGGCAGGATCTCGCTTATGTTGCCTAGGGTTTCACCAAACCTCCTGGCTCTTCAAGTGAGCTTCCCACCTCGGCTCCTCTCAAAGTGCCTGACAGGTGAGCCAGTGTGCTGGCCCTGAGTCCTAACTTTCATAAGAACAATTTGTGTGTGCGTGTGTGTGTGTGTGTGTGTGTGTGAGACGGGAGTTCACTCTGTCACTTCAGGTTGGAAGTGCAGTGGCATTCATCTCAGCTCACTGCAACCTCCACCTCCTGGCCCAAGTGATTCTCCTGCCTCAGCCTCCCAGCAGCTGAGATTACAGCATGCAGCCACCAAACTTAGCTAATTTTTTGTATTTTTAGTAGAGACAGGGTTTCACCATGTTGGCCAGGCTGGTCTCAAAGTCCTGACCTCAAGTGGTCCACCCGACTTGGCCTCCCAAAGTGCTGGGATGACAGGTGTGAGCCACCTCGCCCAGCTTTTCATAAAAATAAATCTTAGTAGAATCCTGCCTACCACAGAATTGCATCACCTCTCCCCTCACTTTGTGTCCAAAGGGAAGTCACAATCACCATTGCAGGGTTTGAGCTCAGGCTGAGATGAGATTCAGCTCTTCTGAAAACCTACAAATGCTTTGAAAAGTATGAAGGGGTCTAGGTGCGGTGGCTCACGCCTATAATCCTAGCCCTTTGGGAGGCCGAGGTAGGCAGATCACGAGGTCAGGAGTTCGAGACTAGCCTGGCTAACCTGATGAAACGTGTCTCTAACAAAAACTGCAAAATTTTTCTAAGCGTGGAAGCTTGGCACGCTTCGTAATTTGAAGCCAGGAGGCTGAGGCAGGAGAATCGCTGAACCCGGAGCGGAGGTTGCAGTAGCTTTGAGATTAAGCGCCCACTGCTTCTCCAGCTTGGAAGCGACATAGAGCTGCAGAGTCCGGCCCCAGAAAATGCCAGACAAAAACGAAACAACAAAACAAAACAAAACAAAAAATACAAAACCAAAACAAAAAACCCCACAAAGGTATGAAGCGGGTTAAGTGCATTCCGGGGTGTAATATTCTCGATGAACACCAGGTGGCGGTGGTGAGTCGCCAGCCACACAAGGCACCTTGAAGTGTGACCCTGAAACGGTGCAGTTTGTGTCCGCAGCACCTGGGGTGTGGTCAGGACACTGGGCTACACGGTGCTGTGAAGGTATCTTTCAGATGAGATGAACGTTTTGTTCAGAGTTTGGATGAAGCTGGTGACCACACACAATGTGGGTGGGCCTCGTCCAATCAGTTGAAGGTCTGAAGAGCAAAGGTCCAGGTTTTCCAAGGACAAAGGGATTCTGCCTCCCAGGATTCAGGTTCGCAGCCTCAACTCTTCCTGGGGTCTGCAGCCTGCTGGTCTACCTGAAACTTTAGTGTTTCCCCTCCAGAATCATTGAGCCAATTCCTTAAAACCTCCCTTTCTTAGATATCTATATACACACGCATAAAACCAACATATACCTCCTTCATAGCCAATTCCTTAGAATCTCTGTCTCTCAAATATCTATATGCATGCATAAAACCAACATACACCTCCTACATGGCCAACTCCTTAAAATCTCTGTCTCTCAAATATCTATATGCATGCATAAAACCAACATATACCTCCTACATACAATTCTCTAAAATCTCTGTCTCTCAAATATCTATATGCATGCATAAAACCAACATACACCTCCTACATGGCCAATTCCTTAAAATCTCTGTCTCTCAAATATCTATATGCATGCATAAAACCAACATATACCTCCTTCATAGCCAATTCCTTAAAATCTCTGTCTCTCAAATATCTATATGCATGCATAAACCAACATATACCTCCTATATGGCTAATTCCTTAAAATCTCTTGTCTCAAGTATCTATATATGCATGCATAAACCAACATACACCTCCTACATGGCCAATTCCTTAAAATCTCTGTCTCTCAAATATCTATATGCATGCATAAAACCAACATATACCTCCTACAGGGCCAATTCCTTAAAATCTCTCTTTCTTATTTATATATGTATGTGTAAAACCAACATATACCTCCTACTTAGACAATTCTTTAAAATCTCTCTCTCAAATATCTATATATGCATGCATAAAATCAACATAAACCTCCTACTTAGCCAGTTTCTTTTTCTTTCTTTCTTTCTTTTTTTTTTTTTTTTTTTTTTTTTTTTTTGAGACAGAGTCTTGCTCTGTTGCTCAGGCTGGAGTGCAATGGTGTGATCTTGGCTCACTGCAACCTCTGCTTCCTGGGTTCAAGCAATTCTCCTGCCTCGGCCTCCCGAGTAGCTGGGATTACAGGCTCCCACCACCACATCCGGCTAACTTTTGTATTTTTAGTAGAGACAGGGTTTCACCATGTTGGCCAGGCTGGTCTGGAACTCCTGACCTCAGGTGATCTGCCCGCCTCGGCCTCCCAAACTGCTGGGATTACAGGCATGAGCCACCACTCCCGGCCTTAGCCAATTTCTTAAAATCTCTCTCTCTCAAATATCAATATATGTGTATATGAAACCAACATATACCTCCTACTTAGACAATTCCTTAAAATCTCTCTCAAATACCTATATGCATGCATAAAACCAACATATACCACCTTCATAGCCAATTTCTTAAAATCTCGGTTTCTGACATATCTATATATGCATATATAAAACCAACATAAACCTCCTACTTAGTCAATCTCTTCAAAATCTCTCTCAAATATCAATATATGTTTGTATGAAGCCAACATATGCCTCCTACTTAGACCATTCCTACAAATTTCTTTCCCTTTCTCTCAAGACCTATAGATGTCTGTATAAAACCAATATATACCTCCTACTTAGCCAAGTCCTTAAAATATCTCTCCCTCAAATATCTAGAGGTATGTATAAAACCCACATATACTTCCTTCATAGTTAATTTCTTAAAATCTCTTTGTGTATACAGACTTATATAGACATAAATATAGATATATTATGTCTTCATATGGATAGGCATGTATAAAGCAAATACATACCTCCTATATAGACAAATCCTTAAAATCTTTCTCTTTCTCTGTGTGTATATATAGATATAGATATATAGATATTATATATCTATACAGAGATATGTATGGATACAACCATTATGTACCTGTTATATTGACAATTCCTTAACGTCTCTCTGTGTATATCTATATATACACATATATAGACATTATATATCTATATGTATGTAAAAAAAAAAGCAACGTATACCTCCTATATAGACAATTCCTTAAAATCTCTTTGTCTCTTTCTCTCTCTCTTTTTTTTAGTGATGGAGTCCCACTCTGTCACTCACGCTGTGTGCAATGGTACTGTCTCAGCTCACTGCAATTTCCGTCTCCCGGGTTCAAGCGATCCTCCTGCCTCAGCCTCCCAAGTAGCTGCAATGACAGGCACCCACCATCATGCCTGGCTAATTTTTTGTATTTTTAGGACAGACGTGGTTTCACCACGTTGGCCAGGCTGGTCTCAAACTCCTGACCTCAGGTGATCTGCCCGCCTCGGCCTCCCAAAATGCTGGGATTACAGGCGTGAGCCACTGTGCCAGGGCTAGATATAGATACGTGGCTGTTATATATCTCTATATAGATTTGCATGGATAAAGCCAATATGTACATCCTATATTGAAAATTTCTTAATATCTCTGTCTTCGTGTATATTTATATATATATATAGCTATATAGACATTATATATCTATATGTATGTAAAAAAACCAACATATACCTCCTACATAGACAATTCCTTAAAATCTCTTTGTCTCTCTCTATATATTATCTATCTATCTATCTATCTATCTATCTATCTATCTAATCTATCATCTATTTACCTGTGTCTATGTAAGTGTGATTAAAGCCAATATGTATCTCCTATATAGACAATTTCTTTACATTTCTCTTTGTGTGTGTGTGTATGTGTATGTGTGTGTGTATATATATATATGTAATATCTATATGTATGTATAAAACCAGTAGCCAATTTCTTAAAATCTTTCTGTAACCTATCTACATGTGTGTTTACATGTCTGTCGATACGTATGTATAAAACATCTACCTATAGGCCGGGTGCAGTGGCTCACACCTGTAATCCCAGACCCAGCACAGAGAAGGATGAGGAGAAGCATATCCTCCTGTGTAAGCATCAGTGCCAACCACAGCAGGTGCAGCTGTAGCAATGAAGCTCGGAGCACTTTAGGAGGCCAAGGAGGGCGGATCACGAGGTCAGGAGTTCGAGGCCAGCCTGGCCAACATGGTGGAAACCCCATCTCTACTAAAAATGAAAAAAAAATTAGCCGGGTGTGATGATGGGCACCTGTAGTCCCAGCTACTCGGGAGGCTGAGGTGGGAGAATCATTTGAACGTGGGAGGCGGAGGCTACAGTGAGCTGAGATCGCACCACTGCACTCTAGCCTGGGCTGCAGAGTGAGACTCCTTCTCAAAACAGAACAAAACAAAACAAAAGCAAACAAAACTAAACAAAACAGAACAAAACCCTATCTACCTCCTACTGGTTTTTTCCATCTTATTGGTTCTGTTTCCCTGTCTGATATCCGCCCCCCCCACACCTAAGGAGAGAGAATAAGAGGTCCCCGGGGGTTTGTGGGGTGACTGGGACAGTCACAGACGACTTATGGGTGCCTGGATTCCGGGAGGGGACGGGAGGACTCAGGGAAGGAGGACGGGACAGAATCACCAGAGTTTCCCTCCCGTGGGAGGCCGGGAGCTTTCAACTGCCTCTCTGCCCCCGACCCAGCACACAGAAGGACGAGGAGAAGCATGGCTCTCCCAGAGACTAGCCAACCAAGGCATGCAGGAATGAGCCACCTGCTTATCTGCACTGTGGGTGAAAGTCGGGAAGACAGGAGAACCTGCAACTCCCAGCCAAGCCCCATCCCCTGTGTGGTAAAAGCGCAAAGCCCCAGAGCCAGCCCCCAGGCTGGGGGTTGTCTTTTCCAGGAGAATTACTCTTCGGGAGAGGTAATTACGTAGGGATTCCTGGGCAGGTCGCCTGAGAATCCAGGTTCAAGCTCGCGGCCAAAGCAGTTCTGCGATCTTAGGTGGATTCGCGGCAGCGAGAGCACACTTTTGTTTGAGTCCTTCTGCCGCCCAGGCTGGAGCAGCGATGATCTCGCCCACTGTAACCTTCTGTTCCCGCACCATCCATTCTTCCCGCCCCCGTTCTGAGTAGCTGACTACAGGTGCTCCGCCATTTCATGCTCATATTTGCACGCAGCAAGCGGCGGTGGGTTTCCGCACAGGGCTGAATTCTCGAACTCTCATCCTTGATCTGCTCCGCTGGGTCTGCCTCCTAAACTGCTGGGATGATATATGGAGCCAATCGTAAGTCTCGGCCGATCTCTTCGAGCTTACGGCTAAATTCAGGTCCCCCAAAGTTCCTGGGCAGGCCGGGAAGGCTTCCAAAACCCTGAACCCCAGGAACGGCCTCTATCTACAGGCCAAAATTTCCAGGGCAAAATGAGGTTGCCGTATGGCCAATGTGCTATTCAAGCAAACGGTGTCACAAAGGTGTTCTGGATCCAATAGCACTGACATTCCCCAGGCTGGGAATGGGCTGCAAGGTTTGCCTGTCATCCCAGTACCTTGAGATGGGCAGGTCACCCTGGTGTCAGGAGTTCAAGACAGCCTGGCCAATACATGGCAAACCCGGTTCTCTACTAAATGATGCTGGGCAATTAGCCTTCCAGCACATGGCGGTGGGCACCGTACCCCAAGCTACTCAGATGGCTGAGGCAGAAATCGTTTTGAACTCGGGGAGTGCTGAGCTTGTAGTGAGCTGAGACACCCCACTGTACTCCAGCCTGGCCACAGAGCAACACTCTTCAAAAAACCGCATAAAACAATATAAAACAAAATAAAATAAAATAAACGCCATGAGTGGCTCACGCCTGTAATCCCAGCACTTGGGAGGCCGAGCGGCGGATCACAAGGTCAAGAGATTTCAAGACCACTCTGGCCAACATGGTGAAACCCTGTCTCACTAAAACATGCCAAAATTAGCTGGGCGTGGTGGTGCTGGCCTGTAATTCCAGCTACAGTCGAGGCTGAGGTATGAGAATCGGGCTTTTGAACCGGGAGGAAGTGGAGGTTGCAGCAGAGCTGAGATGACACCTAATTCCAGCCTAAAGCGACCAAGGAGGAAACTGTTTTAAAAAATATATATATATATATGAAAAAGGACATTGAGCTCATACACCGGAGGGATAAAATCCTATCAAGGTATAGGGAGAAGGCAGCCATCCACAAACTGTAGATCGAAAACTATCTGAGACAGGTGTCATCAATAATGACATTTATTGTGCCAAGGTTAAGGATCGTGGCAGGCTGGCACAAAGCGCCCCCAGGTGGTTGGGTTAAGCAGTTTGATTTTATACATTTTACAGAGACAGACGTTGCAACGAACCCATACATCCATACATGGAAGGTGTACGTGGTCGGTCCAGAAAGGTTGCAGGGCTATTCTAATGGGGCCTCCAGTCAGCAGTGTGAATTGAAACATTCTCTTTACATGCCCAACTCCTAGCAGAAAAGAAATTTCCAGTTTATACAGGTTGTGGAAGGCAAGGTTCTTGCAATGTAGATGAAGCCTCCAGGTAGCAGGCCTAGAGAGAATGGATGGTGAATGTCATTCCTTTTATTTTTGAGGCAGAGTCTTGCTTCTTGTCACCCAGGCTGGCAGTGGTGCACCAGCTCACCGCAACCTCCGCCTCCCGGGTTCAACCCATTCTCCTGCCTCAGGCTCCTCCCAAGCAGCTGGGACTACAGTCACCTGCCACCCAGCCGGGCCACTTTTGTATTTTTAGTAGAGACGCCTCACCGTGGTTGATAGGGATATCGCCCCTTGACTCCTCGTGATCCGGCCTACTCCTAGCCTCCCAGTGCTGGGATTAATGCGTGAGCCACCACCAGCCTCTTGCTTGAGGAGACGGGAGCCCTCTGTCACCCAGGCTGAGTGCAGTGGCACACCCTCAGCTCACCGAACTCCCTCGGGCTTCTCCCAACAAGGCTTACTCTCCTGCCTCGTGGCTCCTCCCAAGCAGCTGGGACTACAGGCACTGCCACCCATGTCGGGCCACCTTTGCATTTTAGCAGAGACTGGCTCACTGCTGGTCGCTGCCTGGCAAAACGTCCCCTTCTCAGACCTCCTTCCTGCTGCGTCAGATTCCTGCAGAGACTCCCAGCCAGGAAGACTTATGGACATGCTTCAATGTGTCCCCACACAAATCTCACCCTGAATCCTAGCTCCCATTTTCCCCACCTGTCTCGAGGCGTGGATCACCTAATCCCATGCAGCAGGCTTTCCCCATGCCAACTCAAATGACATGAACAAGTCCCCAGACAGATCTGCCGCAGAAAGGAGCCTCCACAAGCCCTATGCCCTCATGGAAGGCCTTGGCTGTTCTTCATCTCCACTGGCATGACTGCTTTCCTCAGCCATGTGAAACCGTGAGTCTAGCTGTTACAGCCTCTTCCTCATAAACATTTATCTCTTTCCTTATAGCCACATAAAATGTAATAATATAAAATATTATGTTTTATATAATTATATATTATTTAATATAAATTATATATTTATATAATATATAATTATATATAAATATATTATATAATTCATATATTATTATATATAAATTAATATATAATTATATATTATTATATTTTTATATTATTATATAAATTTATAAAAAATATATTAATTTTAGAGTAAATTACTGTATTCTAGGCTTGTATTTAGACAGTACAGCAGAATAGATTAATACAGGATTCTTTTGCTCTCTTTCAGACAGGTCTTACCTGTCCCCAGGAGTGCACTGGCTTGATCTCGGCTCACTGCAACTCCCTCCCTGGGGTTCACCCTCCTGCCTGGCTTCCCAGTAGCTGGGATGACAGGCACCTGCCCCTTGGATTACTTTTTTGTATAGGGATTTCATAGAATGCAAATTCCCTCTGGCATTTCCAGCTTTGTAGAGAGGTTCCAGAGACAAGGAGAGACAGGCTGCATTTTGCAGAAAATATACTGATTCCTAGGGCCAACGTCCCAGAGACTGGTATCTATTACACAAAGAATCTGTTTGATCGGTCTCATCTCAAAAATAAAGAATATAGAAACTGTCTCTTTGTCAGGCTTGTGCCTCATGCCTGTCATCCCAGCATATGCACTTTGGGAGGCCGAGGCGGCTGACCACGAGGTCAAGAGATTAAGACCTGGCCTGGCCAGCATAATGAAACCCTGCCTCTACTAAATGCAAAAATTAGCTGGATGCTGGCCTGCGCCCAGTCCCAGCTATCGGGAGGCTGAGCAGGAGGTTCACTGTCCCTGCGGGAGGTGTGAGATTGCAGAGCTGAGATCGTGGCAATGCACTGCGCCTGGGGGACGGTGAGCTGCACTCCACCCCAAACAAACAAACAAAATAAAACAAAAAGCAACAGCAAAATCCTCCTCTTTAGAGTTAGGTGCGTGGTACTCTCGCCCCGCTGGCGCCTAAACCCTGAAAAGCCATCCCTGAATGAGATACGTGACTTCACCACGCGGGAAACTCTTTCACAACAATGGATTTGTGCTCTAACACCTGCTTCCTTCTGGGTGGGACCATGGAATTGGGGAGGTACTTGGCGGTGGTGGTTGCTTGGGTGGCACTCCTGCCCTAAATAGATAGCCCCCAATTAAGCAGAGTCTCCATGAGCCTCGTGGCAGACAATTAGACATGTGCACTAACAGACTCTGCCGCCGGCGAACTGTACTTAGATCCTAATTTGGAGACTTGTAGCTGCGGTCCCTCATTTTCCCCAAACTCTTTTCAGTATATGTTTCTTTTGTTCATATTTTGTTTCAGAAGCTTCAAGCAATAAATCATAGCTGTGTGGGATTTCATATCACGTTGACTTCTGTGAATTTCGTCTTTTGAACTACAAACTTAGTCAAATAATACGTCGAAGGCCTAACATGGAAATAACTTCCATCTGAGAGGGAAAAGAGGCACGGATTTGAATAATTGGTATATCTTTTTTTTTCCCCCCATTTAGCTTTTCTTCTTCTTTTCTCTCTCTCTTTCATTATACTTTTAAGTTCTGGGATACATGTGCAGAACGTGTAGGTTTTATATGTATATATGGTGGTTTGTTCTGTTCCTAATGAACCCATCGTCTACTTTTAGTATTTCTCCTAATGCCTCCCTCCCTAGCCCCTTGATTCTGCTGACAGACCCCAGTGAGATGTTCCCTGTTCAAGATGTGTCCTCACTGTCCCCACCCCAGATGGCGACAGGTGCCAGTTCGCCCGGTGATAGTTTTATGAACATGGCTCCAGCCTATCCGAGTGCCCTAAAAGGACATGAACTCATTCTTTTATGGCTTGCATAATATCTCCATGGGGCACATGCTACATTTCTTTATCCAGTCTATCATTGATGGGCCTGGGTTGGTTCCCAAGTCTTTGCTATTGTGAACAGTGCCCACAGCAAAACATACATGCATGTGTCTTTATAGGTAGAATGATTTATAATCCCCTGGGGTATATAACACCCAGCAATGGCACGGCACCAATGGTATTTCTGGTTCTAGACCCCGGAGGAACCCCGCCACACTGTCTCCCACAATGGTTGAATCCACTCAGCACTCCCACCAACAGTGTGCGTTCACTTTCCACATCCCTCCAGCACCTGTTGTTTCCTTGACTTTTAATGATCACCATTCTAACTGGGTGCATGAGATGGCATCCTGTGGTTTCACAATTTTCTGTTATCTGCGTGAGGAGGAGCTTTTTTCATATATCGGTTGGCTGCATAATTGGTCTCTCTTGAGAAGTAAACTGTCTAGCATCCCTTTGCCCACTTTTTGATGGGGCTATGTTTTTCTTGTTAAATCTGTTTTAAGTTCTTTGTGATTCTGGAATAATGGCCTCAGTCAGGATGGGATAGGATTACAAAAATTCTTTTCCCATTCCAGGTTGCCTCTCTCACCTCATGGTAGTTTCTTCTGCCAGGCAGAGCCCCTTTAGTTTAATCAGATCCCATTTGTCATCTTTGGCTTTGTTGCCATTGCTTTCAAAAGTTTTAGTCTAAGTCTGCCTGCTCTATATCCTGAAATGGTATTGTCTAGGGTTTTCTTCTAGAGTTTTTATGGTTTTAGGTCCTATGTTTGTCTTTAATCCATCTTGAGTTAATTTTTGTGTAAAGTGTAAGGAAGAGATCCAGTTTCAGTTTTGTACAAATGACAATGAGTGTCAGCCAATTCCCAGTTCACATATCATCCAGGGAAAGGTTAGATAGTCAAAGAGGCTGCCCTCCCATCCCATGTCAGGGAGCCAGTGGGGGTGGAGGTTGGTCATCTTCTCACCCGATCCTCTCGTTAGCTTCCACACGAGCTCTTGCTATTCTTATCGCTCACTTCAAGAGATGGTGGCACTCCTTGGTTGACGGTCTTCCTTCCTTGCTCTTTGTGGGCTGGGAATATATCAATTCATTTCTTCTTTTCCAGTTTCTAAACTTTGAAACCTGCATTTTCTCTTTGCTGTTTGAGCTCTTAAACTATTTATCCCTATGTTGTTCTTGTGGCTCCTGAATAACGCGATTTATATACGGTGATGCTAGCTGTATTATTTTAAAAGAAATTTATGACCTCTGATATGGGTTTGGAGATTTATTAAAAATAAATATCTTGACATACCACCTTGAACAGAGGTTTTACCTAATCAGGAACTTATGAATTCTATGAATATTTGAACTGCTGTGTGTGCATTTCTGACTAATTTCTGCCTTAAAGTACAGAGGGATTGTATCCATCTTGTATACAGACAGTTTTTTGCTGCTGTAGACACTCTGGGACACTGCGAATGACACCCACCTCATATGGTGTGGGAAAATATACATTGAAGGTGTACAGATCAATTATTTTCCTAAAATATAATGTCCAGATCCTACTGTCTCTAGAATCCCGTGAAGGACTTATTCAAAATGAGCATTTGCAGATATACTTAGTAAATGATTTTCAAGATGAGGTCATCTTAGGGTGGACCCTAAATACAATGACAGGCGTCCTTCCAAGAGACAGAAGAGGAGACAAACACAGAGAAGACCACGTGGAGACAGAGGCAGAGAGATCAGAGTGATGGGGCCACAAGCCCAGGATGCCTGGAGTCCCCGCAGCTGGGAGAGGGTGAAGGAGCCTCCCAGAGTCTCCCTGGGAAGGCAAACAAATGCCACCATCCCGTGATCTGCAACCGTATGTTTACAAATTCCATTGCCTGCCCAGCCTTGAGCTTTTGTTTTTTGATAGAGTTCTGCCACAGGGTTGAGGCAGTGGCCTGACCTGCCTACTAAGTAACCTCTTTGACTTAGTTCAAGTTATTTCTCCCACCTCAGCCTCCCAGTAGCTGGGATTACAGGCCATGTGCCACGCCTCCCGGCTGATTTACTTCTTTAGTAGAGTAGATGGGCTCACTCATGTTGGCCAGGGATGGTCTCGGACCCTTGATCTCATGATCCCATCTTCCTACCGCCTCCCAAAGTGCTGGACAGGTGTGAGCCACCTCAGCCTGCAGCCCTAAGCCTGTAGTTTGTTCATTCATTACGCGTTCCCAGGCGGTAATGCTAGGAGGAGGCGCTCTGCAGTACCTCTTTCCCCGCTATGACAAGTTGTAGCAATCCGCTTTCTTTCTAGTCTGTCCTGGGTAGTCCAAAACCAGAGAGCCAAGTGTGTATTCCAGTGGCTGTCCTCGCTTTGGGCCAGTACCGCATGGCATCCAGAATGTCCTGCACAGCCATGGAACTCTGAACTGGCCAGGCATCATGTATCCCGGCCACCTATGTAAGTCCTGCTGACACTAGCTACTTTCCAAGGAATCCTCAAAGCCACATTCATCATTTCTGAATGAGGACAAAGCCTCCCTTGGATCCCTGCCCAGTGCCCAGAGCCCACCATGCCTGTCTTGAACACAGAGTTGCTGAATGAGATTTCAAAGAAAGGAGAGAAGGCAGATCAGTCATTTTTCAGACTGTGTTCAGGACGTGTTTTGAATGCCCAAAGGAAAGGTGATGAGCCTGGCCGCACATGGTTTGTCTGGATCACATAATTATCTTCTTTCATTGTCCATTTTCTTTCTGAGCATCTGGGATTTCACAGATACCATGGAATGGTACTTGGATTTCTACGGTATTTACCATGGTAGACATAATTTTAGAATTATTCTTGGGAGTGCGTGATTTCTCCAGGGATTTGGGGTCTACAAACACCTCGAGGGGAGTTTTATTTTCCTGCCTCTTTTATTTTGACGCGTAGGGCGACTCACAGCAGCATAGAACAGCGGGTCAGCCCTCAAGAGTGCATTTAAGTCTTCTTCTAGGATATAGAGGACCACCAGCCCAATACAGGAGGAATGGCTTTCCACTTCGTCTTGCCTGAGTAATCTGCTCTAGGCTTTGGCTAACATCGGAGGGCCACAACGAAAGAAACTCATTGTTTTGGTTGGTGCTCTCGGCAGCCGCCGCTCTCCTCCTCCTAATGCTCGCGCCAGCGAAATATTCCTAAAGATCTGATAACGATCAGGGCTTTGCCTCGGATAGCCATTTTGGATGATGAAAGACCAGGCAACGGAATTTAGATGTATTAATGAGCATCGGATAGGCTTGAAACAGACTTGCCTCCGAGTGGCAACTTAGCGATGTTGCGCAACCGCACCATGAGTCTATAAATAAGTTCCTTCTGGAGATGGGAGCTGGGGCTCCTTCAGTGAGGAGGAAAAATTCCCAGCCGTCACCCGTGAGAATGCCCAGATCCTGGATCTGGAAGGCAGGTGGCTTTGAAAGAGCTAGCTATACAGCCGTCGCAAGATCACTGAGTAGACTTTCTAAAGAAGCTACATCCCACCTTAACTTCCTGCAAGGAGTCGTCAGTTTTTTTCTGAGATGCAGTGTCAAGTTTACCAGGCTGGAGTGCAGTGGCGCATCTTGGGCTCACTGCAACCTCCGCCTCCCAAGTCTGGGTTTCTATCTCTCCTGCCTCAGCCTCCCCGAGTAGCTGGGATTACAGGCAGGTGCCACCAGGCCACCGGCTGCTAATTTTGCCAGAGACAGCTGCCACCCGAGCCATCAGGCTGGAATCGGAATCTTTGACCCGGTGATCCGTCCCACCCGGGGCCTTTGGACTTCCCAAGTGCTGGGATTACAGGTGTGAGCCACGGGCACATCACCGTCCACACAAGAAATGCAGGAGGGTAGGTGTTTTCGGCGACCTTTTGGCGAATAACGGAAGCGGAACTTTAAATCTTTACCAGCATTGACTAGAGTTTGGGGTTCAGGTTCTTCTTGTCTTAGAAAGATAACCAGGGTTTGCATGGTGGTTCACGCTTTGTAATCCTCGGCTGACTTTGAAATTGAGGTGGGGATCACCGAGTTGAGTCGGCATTGACTGGCCAATGTGTCCCGCCCCATTGTAAAATAAGCAAAATTAGTTGCGGGTGATATCGCAGTCCCAGCCGCTACTCGGAGCAGCCAGCGCAGGAGAATCGCTTAAACCGTGGCTATGAGCTCGTATGAGCCAAAACGCATGCCATTGCCACCGTTTCCGGGCAACAAGAATGAAACAAACAAAACAAAAACAAAAACAAAACAAAACCAGGTACGGTGCATGTGATGAGGTTGATGCTGTAATCCCCACACCTGTACCGAAAAGCAGGTGGATCACCTGAAGGCAAGAGTCCAAGACCAGCCTGGCCAACAGGAGAAACCCTATCCCCACCAAACACAAAACTAGCCGCAGCTGCAACCCGTAGTCCTGTCACCGGTACTGAGGCAAGAATTAGCCCTGGGAACCCGTGAGCCAGGCTGTGAGCGAGACCACAATCGTGACCTGCTTCAAGCATGTACAAAACCCACCCCAAAAAAACAAACAACAAACAACAAAAAAACAAAGCCGCGTGTGCCCACACCTGTCATCCCAGCACTTTGGGAGGGGCCACGAGGGCAGATCATGAGGCCGAGCCCGGCGACCAACCTGGCCAAATGGTGACCTCTAGTTCATTTACAAAATTAGGCTTAGGCGGTGGGTAATCACCTTAGCTTACCTAGGGAGGCCAGAGGGTGGTGAGAATCGCTTGAACCTGGGAGGCGGAGGTTGTCGAGCTGAAAGCATCACCAGCCTGGCGAGGAGACTTTGTTCTAAAAAACAATCTATGTCCCAAATGCTGCTTCTTTACATTAATACGCTTCTGTCTCTAAAGCATGCCATGAAATGGTATCCAAAAATTTTGTAAAGAAGAGCAAAATTGAAGGATGCACACTAATGAGAAGCATGGATAAACTTAAACTTACCTAAATTGTAGGCTTACAGAAAGATAGACATACAAGGAATCAATGAGCATGAAGTCTAATAGACAAGTACCTCCAACTGAGGTTTTCAGGTTTCAAGAAATACAAAGTATATAACTATACAAGGCAAGATCCACTTATGGATGATCAAATTAGATGGTGAAAAGCTCTCAAAGATGCAGAGAATATTTGCCTTTGCTCAGTGTATTTGTGAAAATTTATTAAATACAAACAGGCCATCATTAGTATTACAGTGATGAAACCCTGCAGATACCACCTCAATCCTACATAAAGATTATCACTGTAATAAATATATCAAAATATCGTAAAATCTCCATGATAAAGAGATAATTGAAAAGGGAATAGTCTCTGATATTATTCCCAAAATATATATTCTCAATCTTATCATAAAATATCTCAGGTAAATTCTAAATTGAGGTACATTCTATAGCCAATTGACTGTACTCTTCTAAAGGTGATAAAGCCGTGAGCACAAAGAAAGGCTGGAGAATTTGTCACAGATTGAAGGAGATTAAGAGGAGGCCTTTGCATCTAAATGAATGAAATCTTGGATTGTATTCTGTGAAATGAAAAGAACAGCAGTGGAATAATTTGACAAATTTGAATGACAATATATAATTTAATTATCTTGTTCTAAATGTTAATGCTCTCATTCTGATAAGTGTACATTTTCAACAATAAGTTATAAAAAAAAAATTGTCAGTTGGAAAAAAGCTGAATATGGTGGCACTTTAGGAGGTTGAGATATGGATCACCCGAGTCGGGAGTTCAACACCTCAGCCTGGCCAACATGATGAAACCCTGTTTCACTAAAAGCACAAAAAATTAGCTGGGCGGTGTGGTGTGCGCCTGTAATCCCAGCCACTTGGGAGGCTGAGTAGAGAGACGTGGCGAAACCTGGCGCTAGGTTGGGGTGAGCCGATCACGCGCACGTACCAGCCCGGGCTACAAGAGCAAATCCCAGGCCCAAGACAGAAATAGGGACTTGGGACTCGTCACCCTGCTGTGATGTTCTCCACTCTACTTTAATCTTCAGACCACATCTGCAAAGAGTGTTCTACCAGACAAGGTCCCGCTTCAGGTTCTAGGATTAGACCTGCTATATCTTTTGAGTGAGACTTCATCGAAAGTGGACTGGAACTAAAAAATATGTAATTAGCTGGCATGGTGGTGGGCGAATTTAGATGTGGAAGCCGTAATGTCCAATTGGCGATGATTATCTGAAGATGAGTAATTTTGGTAGGTACTTGAAGTTATACGCTTCCAGCCTAACCAATCCATCGAACCGCAATCTACCCCATCTTGAAACGGATCAGATGATGCCTACTCACGGTTTTCAAAAGATTTGCAGGTAGTGTCCAGAATAAATTGTAGGAAGTCAGCCGCTCATGCCTGTAATCCCAGCACTCTGGGAGTGGTAGAGGCGGGATGCAGATCATGAGGTCAGGAGATCGAGATCATCCTGCCAACACGGTGAAACCCCGCCCCAAAAAACACAAAACAAATGTGAGGTGGTGGGCACCTGTCATCCCAGCACCTGGGAGGCTGGCTGAGATCACCCGATGGTCGGGTGCAACAGACCAGCTCACCAACGGGTGAAACCCCGCCCTACTAAAAAATATAAAAATTAGCCAGGTGGTGGTGTGTGGCTCTAATCCCAGCACTCTGGGAGGCTGAGGGTGAATCACTTGAGGCTCTGGAGCTGAGGGAAAAGAAAGAGAGATTGTTACCGTGTCTATATATAGAAAGGAAGATATAAGAAATCATTTTGACCCGTACCCGAACAAATTGCTTCATTGAGATGCTGTTAATTTGCCACTTCTGCCCCAACTCTGCTTCCCATGGAAACCCATATGCGGTTGTACGCGAACTCAAGGTTTAAGGATCTAGGGCTATGCAGGATACGCCGTGCTACAACAAAATCTCCGCGCATGTTTGGCAAAAGTCAACGCCCATCTCTGGTCTCATAACGCACCACGTGGACAGCAGGGACCTCTGCCCCTGAAAGCCGGTATTGTCCAAGGTTTCTCCCTCATGTGAGAAATTGAAATATGGCCTCGGGATGGAAGACGGACTGGCTCTCAGTCTGGGATACCTGGGAACGCAGCTGAGGAGGACATAGTAAAAGAGAGCGCCCACAAGGAGGGGTAGAGGAAGGCTACTGTTCCCTGCTCTGTTCTTGAAACTAAATGTCTCTCGTATAAAGCCCGGGATAAGCATTTGTTTCAATTCTGAGATGGAGAAATCCGCCGTGGTGGAGGTAGACAAGCCAGCAATGCTGCTCTGTTATCCTTTTGCCTGATGCTTGGCTGAGAAAAAATACAGTCCCCGCCTGACAGTACATCCAGGCATAGCACCTCCCTTGAACTTCTTAATTATGACACAGATTCTTTTGTTCCCATGTTTTCTTGCTGACTCTCCTGTTATGACCCTGGTCTCCTACCGTGATTCCTCTTAGTTTGGTATAATGAAAATAAGAATAATAATAACCAAACCTGAGGGAACTCAGAGATCTGCAGCCGTGCAGGTCTCTACATGCAGAGTGCCCATCCCTACCACCTGTTGTTTCTCTATATACTTTGTCTCTGTGTCTTATGTCTTTGTCAGTCTCGCCCCACCTGACGAGAGATAGTACCTCATGACGGTGGAGGGTAGGTCACCCTCCCAGGGAGTCTCACACCAGCCTGACCAACACCTGTGTCCCCATCTCTACTGCTAAAAAATACAAAACAGCCGGGTGTGGTGGTGCGTGCCTGTCATCCCAGCACTCTGGGAGGCCGAGGCGGGTGGACCACTTGAGGTCGGGAGTTCGAGACCAGCCTGGCCAACGTCGTAAAACCCCGTCCCTACGAAAAATACGAAAATTAGCCGGGTGTGGTGGTGGGTGGACCACTTGAGGTCGGGAGTTCGAGACCAGCCTGGCCAATGTCGTAAAACCCTGTCTCTATGAAAAATATGAAATTTAGCCAGGTAAGGTGGCACGCACGTGTAATTTCAGCAAATCAGGAGGCTGAGGCAGGAGAATCGCTTGAACCCAAGAGGCGGAGGTTGCAGTGAGCCAAGATGGTGCCACTATACTCCAGTGTGAGTGACAGAGAGACTGTGTCTCGGGGGGAAAAAAGAGTGAATTGTAGGGAACAACTGTGTAAGCTGGTAGGATAGGAGATGGTTGCAGGAATACCTTTTTAACCATTTTTATTTATTTATTTGAAAAGGAGTCTCGCTCTGTCACCCAGGCTGGAGTGCAGTGGCGTAATCTCGGCTCACTACAACCTCCACCTCCCGGGTTCAAGTGATTCTCCTGCCTCAGCCTCCTGAGTAGCTGGGACAACAAGCATGTGCTGCCATGCCCGGCTAAGTTTTGCATTTTTAGAAGAGATGGGTTTTCACCCTGTTGGCCAGGCTGGTCTCAAACTCCTGTTTTTAAACATTTTTAAATGTATAGTTCAGTAGCATTAAGGACATTCTCATTATTGTGCAATTTTCAGCACCCTCCATCTCCAAAGCTTGTTTCTTTCCCCACTGAAACTATGTCCTCGTTAAACACTCTCAGGGCCAGGCACAGTGGCTCACACCTATAATCCCAGTGCTTTGGGAGGCCGAGGCAGGTGGATCCCCTGAGGTCAGGAGTTCAAGACCAGCCTGGCCAACATGGTGAAACCCCGTCTCAACTAAAAATACAAAAATTAGCCGGGTGTGGTGGCGGGTGCCTGTCATCCCAGCTACTCGGGAGGTTGACGCAGGAGAATGGTCTGAACGTGGGAAGCGGAGGTTGCAGTGAGCTGAGATCGTGCTGCTGCACTCCAGCCTGGGTGAGAGAGCGAGACTCCCTCTCAACAAACAAACAAAAACAAACAAACAAAACACCAGTCTCTCCCCATTCCCCTCCCACAGCCCCTGGCTGTAAGAGTTAAAGAGGAAAGAATGATCGCCATTCTAACTGGTGTGAGATGGTATCTTATTGTGGTTTTGATTTGCATTTCTCTGAATGGCCAGTGATGATGAGCATTTTTCATGGCCTGGGCTGTATGAATGTCTTCTTTTAAGAAGTGTCTGTTCATATCCTCACCCACTTTTTGATGTAGTTGTTTGTTTTTTTCTTGTAAATTTGTTTCCTGAGTTCTTTTATAGGCCCTGGATTAGCCCTCTGTCGATGAGTAGATTAAAATTTTCCCATTCTTTAGGGTTGCCTGTTCACTCTGATGGTAGTTTCTTTTGCTATGGTAGTTTCTTAGTTTAATGAGATCCTATTTGTCAATTTTGGCTTTTGTTACATTGCTTTTGAAGGTTTTAGACATGAAGTCCTTGCCCATGCCTATGTCCTGAATGTATTACTGGGAGCATTCCAAAGGATTATAAATCCGCCGCTATAAAGACAATATGCAATAATGATATTTATTGAGGCACTATTCACAATAGCAGTAATTGAATCAACCCAAACGTATCACTATAGACTGATTATGAAATGTGGCACATATACAATTCAGCGGAGTAATGCCAAAAGGATGAGTCGCGTCCTTGCAGGGATATGGATGCAGCTGGAAACCATTATTCTCAGCAACCATCAGAAGAACAGAAAACCAAATACCGTGACAGCACCGTAATTCATAGGTGGGAATTGAACAAGGAGATCACTTGGACACAGAAAGGGGATCATCACACACCGGGGCCTATTGTGGGGAGAGGGGAGGGGGGAGGGATAGCATTAGGAGATACACCTAATGTAAATGACGAGTTGATGGGTGCAGCACACCAACATGGCACACGTACACATACGTAACAAACCTGCACATTGTGCACATGTACCCTAGAACTTAAAGTATAATAATAATAAATAAATAAAAAAGGAAAGAAACAGGAAAAGCGGCTTAACAGTTAAAGTCACGTTTATTTTGGTGAATAAACCTGAGAGGCGATTTTGGTTAGGAGCACGTTACAAACTAAGAGTTCTTAATGGTTTAGGGCGGGAGAGCTTATTACAGGCTTGGAATGTTTTTGTTTTTTTGTTTTGTTTTGTTTTGCTTATTTGGGAGGGAGAGTTTTGTGTTTGTTGGTTTTTTGTTTGTTTGTGTTTGTTTGTTTGTTTTAAGATGGAGTTTAACTCTTGTCACCCAGGCTGGAGTGCAGTGGTGCGATCTCGGCTCACTGCACCCTCCGCTTCCTGGGTGCAAGCGATTCTCCTGCCTCAGCCTCCTGAGTAGCTGGAATTACAGGCATGCACCACCACACCTGGCTAATTTTGTGCTTTTAGTAGAGACGGGGTTTCTGCATGTTGGTCGGGCTGGTCTCGAACTCCCCACCTCAGGTGATCCGCCCGCCTTGGCCTCCCAAAGTGCTGGGATAGGTGTGAGACACTGTGCCTGGCCTGTTTGTTTTCTTCCTTTTTTTTTTTTTTTTTCAGTTGCAGGCCTACCCACCCCCAAGTATCCTTTCCACTTTTTAATTTTAGTGCACCTAAAAGGAAAGGAAGGTTTTATGAGTTTGAAGTTTGGTGGTTACCCAAGAAATTTCTCTCTCTTTGTTTGGGCCCGAGCTGTTTTATTTGTGTTTTATGGTTTGCTTTTTGTGGCTTCTTGTTGTTAGAGGAGAAGTGATTCATGAGGTTAGCAAGGGAGCACGAACTTAAAATAGCAGTGTTTGTCACCATGACTGGGTATATACCCAAAGGATTACAAATCATGCTGCTACAAAGACACATGCACACGTATGTTTATTTGGCGCTATTCACAATAGCAAAGACTTAGAACCAACCCAAATGCCCATCAGTGGTAGACTGGATAAAGAAAACGTGGCACACAGACACCACGGAATACTATGCAGCCATGAAAAAGGATGAGTTCACGTCCTTTGCAGGGACATGGATGAAGCTGGAAACCATCATTCTCAGCAAACTATCACACTGCCTTGGCCTCCCAAAGTGCTGGGATGACAGGTGTCAGCCACTGCACCCAGACTGTTTATGATTTAACTTTTTAATTGACCACCAATTGTACAGATGTACCATGTACAACATGATGCTTTGAAATACGTATACATCGTGAAATGGCTAAATTGAGTAAAATAACATTTGAATAACCTCACATACTTATCGTTTTTGTGAGAGAACCCTTGACATATACTCTATTAGTGGTTTTCAGGAATATAATGCACGGTGGCTGGGTGCGGTGGCTCACGCCTGTCATCCCGGCACTTTGGGAGGCTGAGGTTGGGTGGATCAGTTCAGTCCAGGAGTTCAAGACCAGCCTGGCTGCTATGTTGAAACCCCGCCTCTACAAAAAATACAAAATTTAGCTGGACGTGGTGGCACATGCCTGTAATCCCAGCTACTCGGGAGGCTGAGGCAGGAGAATCACTTGAACCCGGGAGGTGGAGGTTGCAGTGAGCTGAGATCACAGCCCTGCATGCCAGCCTGGGGGACAGAGCGAGACTCTGTCTCAAAAAAAAAAAAAATAAATAAAATAATGCTTTGTTATGAACTATAGTCACCATGATGTACAATAGAGCTCTTCAATGTATGCATTCTAACTAAACTTTGTATTTTGTTTTTTGGTTTGTTTGTTTGTTTTTTTGAGACAGAGTCTCGCTCTGTTGCCCGGGCTGGAGTGCAGTAGCGCAATCTCGGCTCACTGCAACCTCCGCCTCCCGGGTTCAAGTGATTCTCCTGCCTCAGCCTCCCAAGTAGCTGGGACTTCAGGTGCCCACCACCACGCCCGGCTAATTTTTTGTATTTTTAGTAGAGATGGGGTTTCACCGTGTTAGCCAGGATGGTCTCCATCTCTTGACCTTGTTATCTGCCTGCCTCAGTCTCCCAAAGTGCTGGGATTACAGGTGTGAGCCACTGTGCCTGGCCACGTTGTATCTTTTGACCAACGTCTTCCAACCTTCCCCAGCCCCTGGTAACCACCATTCTACGATTCTATGATTTATGATTCTATGGTCTGATTCTATGATTTCAATTTTTTTTTTTTTTGATTCTACGTAGAAGTGACATCATGTGGTATTTGTCTTTCTGTGACTGGCTTATTTCAGTGAACATAATGTCCTCCAGGTTCAACCATGTGGTCAGAAATGACAGGATTGTCTTCTTTTTAAAGTCTGAATAGTGTTCTACCATAAAGATATAGATATAGATATATATGTTCTACCATATCTGCACATTTTCTTCATGCATTCATCTATTGATAGACACTTGGTTTATCCCATACCTTAACTATTGTGAATAACACAAACACTTCCTATTCCTTTTCATGGCTGAGTAATATTCCCCTATATGGGTGGACCATGATCTGTTCCTCCATTCATCTATTGATAGACACTTGGCTTATCCTATATCTTAGCGTCAGGAATACACAACACTTCCTATTCCTTTTCATGGCTGACTATCTCTATATGGGTGGGGACTCATGTCTCGGTTCTCCATTCATCTATTGATAGGATATACTGTTATCCTAGTATATCTTAGCTATTGTGAATAACACAAAGACTTCCTATTCCTTTTCATGACTGAGTAATATTCCCCTGTATGGGTGGACCATGTTCTGTTCCTCCATTCATCTGTTGATGGGCACTTGGGTCATCCCATAACTTAGCTACGTGAATACTAAGACTTCATATTCCCTTTCTTCATGGTCAGGAGTAATAACTCCCATGTATGGTGATTCATGTTCTCCCTCCATTCATAATGAGGACACTTGGTTATCCCATATCTTAGCTATGGATGCAGCGAGGACTTCATTCCCTTTTTATGGCTGAATAATATTCCCCTGTACAGGTGAACCATGATCTATTCCTCCATTCATCTGTTGATGTAAGCACTGAGCACCCCATACCTAGCTACGTGAATAAATACAAAGAATTCCTATTCCTTTTCATGGCTGAGTAATATTCCTCTGTATAGGTGGGATCACCTTCTCTATCTCTTTCTATTCATCTTAATGGGTAACTTAGAGTGTCATGTACTTAACGCTGTGAATAAAAGACTTCATATTCTTTTTCATAGCTGATTAATATTCCACTGTATGGGTGGACCATGCTCTATTCCTCAAATCATCTATTGATAGACACTTAGGTTATCCTATATCTTAGCTATTGTGAATAACACAAAGACTTCTTATTCCTTCATGCCTGAGTAATATTCTCCTGTATGGGTGGACCATGTTCTATTCTTCCATTCATCTGTCGATGGACACTAGGTTATCCGTATACCTTTAGTGCTTTCGCTTTGTGAATAAATAAAATGCCTTCTGCTATTCCTTTCATGGCTGAATAATATCTTCTAGTATAGTGGACCAAGGATCTGTTCCCTCCATTCATCTATTGATAGACACTTGGCTTATCCATTCATAGCTTGGCTTTAACAATATCCCTATTCCTTTCTGGCCACTGGATATCTCTATATGGGTGGACCATGTTCTGTTCCTCCATTCATCTATTGATAGACACTTTAGTTATCCTATATGTTCTATTCTTCCATTCATCTGTTGATGGGCACTAGGGTTATCCTATATCTTAGCTAATGTGAATAACACAAAAAGACTTCCTCACCTTTCTTCTTGGCTGAGTAATATTTCCCTGTATGGGTGGACCATGATCTATTCTTCCATTCATCTATTGTTAGACACTTAAGTTATCCTATATCTTAGCTATTGTGACTAACACAAAGACTTCCTATTCCTTTTCATGGCTGAATAATATTCCCCTGTATGGGTGGACCATGTTCTGTTCCTCAAATCATCTATTGAGACACTTGTTTGGTTCCGGCATTCGTAGCTTATTGTGAATAACACAAACAATTCCTATTCCTTTCATGCCAGCAATATTCTGGTGAATCATGTTCTATTCTTCCATTCATCTGTCATGTAAGTAATTAGGGTTATCCCTATACTTAACTAGTCAGTGAATAAAACAAAGACTTCTTATCTTTTATGGTTGAGTAGACTCTGTATGGTGTAAGATCAGCGGTTCTATTCTTCCATTCATCTGTCGATGGATTAGGTTATCCCATGTGAATAAAATGAAGACTTATATTCCTATGGCTAAAGGCACATTAATTCTGTTCAGACCATGCTTTCTTCCTCCATTCATGTAATGATAGACACTTGGGTTATCCCAGAACTTACCTATTGTGAATAACACAAAGACTTGCTCTTCCTTTTCATGGCTGGGTAAGAGTCTCTACAGGTGGACCATATTCTGTTCCTCCATGTTCATAGACACTTGGGTTATCCCATATCCTAGCTATTGTAACTAATACAGTGAGGATTTCATTCCCTTTTTATGGCTGAATAATATTCGAGATACAAGATGTCAAGATACGATGATGAAGTGTATGACTTCCCAGTTTTTTCTTTTTCTTAGAAAGCAGCCAAGAACTAACATGTTTCCTACACTTTCTATTTTCCTTTCCAATGAAGAGTCTCTCTGAGATTTCATTAGGAAAAATAGCCCAATTTCCTTACATGCCAATGTATAGAGAACAAATAGAGATCCAGATGGAAGATTAGAGATCAATTGACCTTTTAGTTTGTCAGTGTCTTGTATATGAACAAGAGCATGTTTTAAAGTAGCCATGTGATTTGAAAAATCTGTGGATGGAAAGCATTTTTAAACATTGGAGGCCGGGTGTAGCGGCTCACACCTGTCATCCCAGCGCTTTGGGAGGCCAAGGCAAGCAGATCACATGAGGTTAGGAGTTTGAGACCATCCTGGCTAACATGGTGAAACCCCGTCTCTACGAAAAATACAAAAAATTAGCCAGGCATGGTGGTGGGCTCTTGTCATCCCAGCTACTTGGGAGGCTGAGGCAGGAGAATCGCTTGAACCCGGGAGGCAGGGGTTGCAGTGAGCCGAGCTCGCGCCACTGCACTCCTGCCTGGGCGACAGAGCAAAATTCCATCTCAAAAAAAAAAAAAAAGAGAGAAATCTTTCTGGAATTATGCCAGAGGCTCCAAGGCAAAGATAAGTTATTCCATGGACATGTCCTATTTCAAAACTATCGACTTAGGTGAACCTTGTATAAGTACCTCATTCCTAACCAGCGTGCTGTATGAAACATGCTTATGCCAGTATTTGAATCTCTTTTTGTCTTTCCTCTTTGATTTCTAGGTTGGTAATAAAAATGAGAATACGATGCCACTGCCTAAAAATTAAAATTCAGATGGGGGATGGGTACTGTCCAGATATTTTAAAAGACTGTGTTTTATTTAAAATCCCCAGTGAGAGAAAGATAAACCATTTAAAAAAAAAAAGCTGTATGAAAGAGACTTTAAAAAAACATCTTTGGAGCTAAGTGTCTATATCATGGTGAACTTTTAATTTACTTTGATTGAGACAGGGTCTAGGTCTGTCACCCAGGCTGGAGTGCAGTAGTGTGATCATAGCTCACTGCAGCCTCAACTTCCCGGATTCAAGTGATCTTCCCACCTCAGCCTCCCTAGTAGCTGGGAATAAAGGTATGCACCACCACACCTGGCTAATGTTTGTACTTTTTATAGGGATGACGTCTTGCCATGTTGCCCAGGCTGGTCTTGAACTCCTGGACTCAAGCAGTCCTCCTGCCTCAGCCTCCCAAACTGCTGGGATTAAACGTGAGTCACCACGACCAGCTGTGGTGAACTTTGAAAACCCTGTTGGCTTTTTTTTTTTTTCCCTGTTTGCTCACTGTTTTCTTTTTATTCTTTGACATATAATAATAGTCCATATTCTTAAGGTCCACAGTGATGTTTTAATACATACAATGTACAATGATTAGAGCAACGTTATTATCCTATCCATCATCTCAAATGATTCTCATTTCTTTGTGTGGGTACATTCAATATTCCCCTGCTGAAAGCTATTTGAAACTACATATTATTTTTAACTGTAGCCATCCTACAGGGCTATAGACCACTAGAAATTATTTCTTATGTTTCCAAAATGAACATTATCATAATTACATGGCCTATATCAAGATCTCTTGCTTTTGGGCCTGGCACGGTGGCTCCTGCCTGTAATCCCAGCACTTTGGGAGGCCGAGACGGGCGGATCACCTGAGGTCGGGAGTTTGAAACCAGCCTGACCCACATGAAGAAACTTATACTAAAAATACAAAATTAGCCAGGCGTGGTGGTGCATCGCTGTAATCCCAGCTACTTGGGAGGCTGAGGCAGGAGAATCACTTGAACCCAGGAAGCCGAGGTTGCTGTGAGCTGAGATTGTGCCGTTGCACTCCAGCATGGACAACAAGAGCAAAACTTTGTCTCAAATCTAAAGATCTCTTGCTTTCTTCTAGGTTTCTGTATTTGCATAATTCGTTACTAGAGAAATTCAGGTTTCTCATCATGAATCTTCTGAATATCTAACTATATTATCTATGAGTTGGCCATTCTTAATAGCTTTTAGGAAGTAAAATCAAGGTTGACTTTTTTTCTCTTTTGCTGTCAAAATTCTCCTTGCTAACTGGAATACTTGTAGGACAATGGCAGATAACGTCAAGCTAGTCATCCACTTTGGCTTTGCATTTTTAAAATTGATAAATTAACCTTCTAAACCTTTTTAAAAATTTTATGTTATTTTACTTTAAGTTCTGGGATACATGTGCAGAACGTGCAGGTTTGCTACATAGGCATACATGTGCCAGGATGGTTTGCTGCACCCATCAACCCGTCATCTAGGTTTTAAGCCCTGCATGCATTAGGTATTTGTCCTAATGTTCTCCCTCTCCTTGTCTCCCAGCCCCTGACAGGCCCCAGTGCGTGATGTTCCCCTCCCTGTGTCCATGTGTTCTCATTGTTCAACTCCCACTGATGAGTGAGAACATGTGGCGTTTGCTTTTCTGTTCCTGTGTGAGTTTGCTGAGAATGATGGCTTCCAGCTTCATCCATGTCCCTGCAAAGGACATGATCTCATTCGTTTTCACAGCTGCACCTTCTACACTTTTCAATTTTGGAAGCACTGCGGACTTACAGGAGCATTACCAAAACAGTACAGACAGTCCTTCGCACCCCTCTCCGTCAGCTTCCTCTCCCATCTTACATAACCTGGGTGCGTTGATCAAAATGAGACGTCAACGTCGATGCAACACAATTAGCAATTCTGCAGAATGCGTTTGCATTTCACCAGATCTTCTGCGCAGGTCTTTTATTCAGATTCAAGATCCCATTCAGCGTGCCATATTGCACTTACTCACCGCCTCATCTTGGCTTTCTGCAGTGTCTGCAGAGCTCCTCAAATGCCCCTTCTATTTTTTATTCTTATTTTTATTTTTATTTTACTTTTTTTGAGATGGAGTCTCGCTCTGTCGCCCAGGCCTGGAGTACAGTGGCGTGGTCGCAGCTCACTGCAACCTCCACCTCCCAGATTCACGCCATTCTCCTGCCTCAGCCTCCCGAGTAGCTGGGACTACAGGCGCCCGCCACCACACCCGGCTAATTTTCTTGTATTTTTAGTAGAGACGGGGTTTCACCATGTTAGCCAGGATGGTCTCGATCTCCTGACCTCATGATCCACCCACCGTGGCCTCTCAAAGTGCTGGGATGACAGGTGTGAGCCACCGCGCCTGGCCACTTCCCTTGTTTTTAAGAGCTTGACGATTTTGAAGAGTCGTGGTATGAGTGTGTTGAGAAGTGTCCATCACGTTTTTCCAGGTTCAGGCTGGGGGCTGAGGAGGGTGGGAAGCAGACCACAGAGGGAACTGGAGTCATCAATGCTGGCATCGCTGATGACGTCCCGTTGACATCGTACCTGCCCAGGCGACGTGGGGGAGGCCTCTGCCAGTGTCTCCAGCACTGATGACTCAGCACAGGTGGCCTCTGCCAGGTGTCTCCAGCGTTGATGACTCAGCACAGGTGGCCTCAGCCAGGTGTCTCCAAGCATTGGCAGCTTCGGTGGGAGTGGCCTCTGCAGAGTCTCAACGTGATGACTCAGCACAGGTGGCCTCTGCCAGGTGTCTCCAGCACTGATGACTCAGGGGAGGTGGCCTCTGCCAGGTCAGGGTTGATGACTGAGGGGAAGTGGCCTCTGCAAGTGTCTCCAAGCGTTGTGGCTGAGGGGAGTGGCCTCTGCCGGAATGTCTCAGCACTGATGAGCTCAGGGAGGTGGCCTCACCCGAACCATCTCCCAGGGTTGATAGGCTCCAAGCGCGGTGGCCTGCCCAGATGTGTCCAGGTGTGACTGAGGGGAGGTAGCCTCACCTTGGAGTGTCTCCAGCACTGATGACTCAGGGGAGGTGGCCTCTGCCAGGTGTCTCCAGGGTTGATGACTCAGCGCAGGTGGCCTCTGCCAGGTGTCTCCAGCGTTGATGACTGAGGGGAGGTGGCCTCTGCCAGGTGTCTCCAGCACTGATGACTCAGGGGAGGTGGCCTCTGCCAGGTGTCTCCAGCACTGACTCCTTTTGAGTGGCCTCTGCCGGGAGTGTCTCAAGCGTTGATGACTCATGGCACAGGTGGCCTCTCCTGCAGAACATCCAGCGTGATGACTCAGCACAGGTGGCCTCTGCCAGGTGTCTCCAGCACTGATGACTCAGCACAGGTGGCCTCTGCCGGAATGTCTCAAGCGTTGATGACTCCGCTGGAGTGGCCTCTGCCAGGTGTCTCCAGCGTTGATGACTCAGGAGGTGGCCTCTGCCGGGTGTCTCGACGTTATTGACTGAGGTGGCCTCCTTGAGTGTCTCCAGTGATGACTCAGAGGAGTGGCCTCTGCCAGATGATGACTCAGGGGAGTGGCCTCTGCCAGGTGTCTCCAGTGTTGATGACTCAGGAGGTGGCCTCTGCCAGGTGTCTCCAGCGTTGATGACTGAGGTGGCCTCTGCCAGGTGTCCAGCGTTGATGACTCAGCACAGGTGTCCTCTGCCAGGTGTCTCCAGTGTTGATGACTCAGGGGAGGTGGCCTCTGCCAGGTGTCTCCAGTGTTGATGACTCAGAGGGAGGTGGCCTCTGCCAGGTGTCTCCAGCGTTTGACTGACTCAGGAGGTGGCTCTTCCAGGTGTCTCCAGGGTTGATGACTCGGGAGGTGGCCTCCCATGAGTGTCTCAGGGTTGATGACTCAGGAGGTGGCCTCTGCCAGGTAGCCTCCAGGGTTGAGCTCAGGGGTGGCCTCTGCCAGGTGTCTCCAGTGTTGATGACTCAGGGGAGGTGGCCTCTGCCAGGTGTCTCCAGCGTTGATGACTCAGCACAGGTGGCCTCTGCCAGGTGTCTCCCAGCGGTGAAATATTTGAGGAGGTACTGTGTGGCTTCTCTGCCGAGTGTCTCCAGTGTTGGCGGTGACTCAGGAGAGTGGCCTCTGCCAGGTGTCTCCAGTGTTGATGACTCAGGGGAGGTGGCCTCTGCCAGGTGTCTCCAGTGTTGATGACTCAGGGAAGGTGGCCTCTGCCAGGTGTCTCCAGTGTTGATGACTCAGGGGAGGTGGCCTCTGCCAGGTGTCTCCAGGGTGATGACTCGGGAGGTGGCCTCTGCCGAGTGTCTCAGTGTTGACTCAGAGGAGGTGGCCTCTGCCAGGTGTCTCCAGGACTGATGACTCAGCACAGGTGGCCTCTGCCAGGTGTCTCCAGTGTTGATGACTCAGGGGAGGTGGCCTCTGCCGGGTATCTCCAGCGTTCTGATGAGCTCAGGGGAGGTGCCTCTACCAGAATGTCTCCAGCGTTGATGACTCAGCACAAAGTGTCCTCTATGTCTCCAGTGTTGATGACTCGAGATGGCCTCTGCCGGAGTGTCTCAGGGTTGATGACTCAGGAGGTGGCCTCTGCCAGATGCTCCCAGCGTTAATGACTTGGCACTTGAGTGGCCTCTGCCGGGGTATTCTTGAGAGAAGTTGCTATGTTTCTCGTTCCATCATTTCCTCCTTGGAAGCCAGGGCAAACTATCCAAGCAGCTCTCACTTATAGGAGGTTGTATAATACTTGACTTCTCCTGCTCGGGGTGGGTGAACAAGTGTCTGGTGGAATAATAGAAATTCTTTTGTAAGGAAGGTTGGGCTCTTCTCCCATGTTTATGATTGATTCAATCCTTTAATAGACATAACATATGACTATAAAGGTATATATTATGTATGTACATATGTAATACATATAAACTATGCCATATACATCATATACATAGGAAAACAAACATATATCTATATATAATATTAGTATGATCTCTGTATAAACTCACATATACTAGTGTAAACTCATTAGTATAAAATATATTAGTATAATATGTATACTATAAACTCATTAATGTATTATATATTAGCATAATATGTATTTGAACTCATTAGTATAACTCATATATAGTAGAATAAACTCATTAATACTGGTATAATATATTAGTATAAACTCATTACTAAGTCATATATATACTAGTATAAACTCATTAGTATTTAAATAGTATAAATATAATATGTATTATAAATTCATTAGTATAAACACATATATACTGTAAACTCATTAGAAGTGTAATATATAAGTATAATAAATACATAGTACCATAAACTCTAGTATAAATTCATGTATATACTAGTATAAACTCATTAGTATTTGTATAATACATATTAGTATAATAGATATACATTAGTGTAAACTCATTAGTATAAACTCATATAGTAGAACAAACCCATTAATATTTGTATAATACATATTAGTATAATAAATATATAGATATAGACTCATTAGTATAAACTCATTAGTATAAACATACATGCTAATATAAACTCATTAGTATAAGTGTAATATGTATTAGTATTATAAATATATATCAACATAAACTCTAGTAGAACTAATATACATACTAGTATAAACTCATTAGTATTTGTGTAATACTTATTAGTATAATAAATTATATATTAATGTAAACTCATTAGTATAAAATCATGTATATAGTATAATAAACCCAGTAGTATTTGTATAATATATAAGTATAATAAATATACATTGATATAAACTCATTAGTATAAACATATATACTAGTATAAACTCATTAGTATTTATATCATATATATTAATATAATAAATACACATTGGTATAAATTCATTAATATAAGCTCATATATATTAGTATAAACTCATACATACTAGTGTAAACTTAGTATCTGTATATTAGTATAATAATATATACACTTATAAACTCAGTATAAACATATATACTTGTATAAACTCATTAGTATTTGTATAATATATATTAATATAATAAATACATATTGGTATCAATTCATTAGTATAAACTCAGTATTTGTATATTAGTATATATATATTATAAACTCATTAGCATAAACATATATACTAGTATAAACTCAGTATTTGTATAATATATATTAATATAAATACACATTGGTATAAATTTATTGGTATAAACTCATATACTAGTATAAACTCAGTATCTGCATATTAGCATAATAAATATATATTATAAACTCATTAGTATAAACATATATACTAGTATAAACTCATTAGAATTTGTATTCCGTATTAATATATTAATATAAACCCCTATATATACTGGTATAAACTCAGTACTTTTATAATATATATTAATATAATATGTTAGTATAAACTCATCAGTATAGAGTCATATACAAACATTTACAGTAGTATATGTTTACTATACTAACCGTGTAAATTAGTATAGTAAACATACACTAGTGTAAACTCATGGTTCTCTGTTAACCAGGAAGGTACAGAGTTGAAGTCTGGAGCCAGCTGGAGACTGCCTTCCATGGTGGGGTATAACCCAGCACTATCCTTAGTTATTTTGTTTTTAGTTTTATTTTACTCTGTGGTCCAGATGGTTTAAGTCTTGCCGTTGGTTGGTCTTGGGCAGATCCTCCAGGCTGGCTACGGCGTTATGACCTGTCGAGTGTCCCTCATTTTGAGTTGTTCTGATGTTTAGTCCTCTGCTTCTCAGGATGCCAGTGGAAGGCGAGGTCACCATGATGTCTACACATCTTGATGTCTTGTTACCGGTGATGTTCATCTTGATGGTGAAGGTGGTATGTGATGGAAATAGTCAATGGGTTCGGGGATATAGACTTTGAAGACTGTACAAGTGTCCTGTTTCTTTTTCTTTTCTTTTTCTTTCTTGCTTTCTTTTTTTTTTTGAAAAGGAGTCTTGCTCTATCTCCCAGGCTGGAGTGCAATGAGACAGTCTCGGCTCCCTGCAACCTCCATCTCCCTGGTTCAAGCCATTCTCCTACCTCAGCCTCCGGAGTAGCTGGGACTACAGGCACCTGCCACCACACCCGGCTAATTTTTGTATTTTTAGTAGAGACGGGGTTTCACCATGTTGGCCAGGCTGGTCTCGAACTCCCGACCTCAGGTGATTCACCTGCCTCGGCCTCCCAAAGTGCTGGGATTACAGGTGTGAGCCACCATGTCTAGCCTTCTCCTTTTCTTTTCTCTTTCTCTTCTCTTTCTTTCTCTGTTTCTCTCTCTCTCTCTCTCTTTCTCTCTCTTTCTCCCCCCTCCTTCACCCTCTCCCCCTCCTCCACCCTCTCCCCCTCCCCCTTTCCTCCCTCTGTCTCCCCCTCCCCCCTCATCATTTGCATGATGTCTCTGGCTGCTGGTTTTGTTTTGTTGTTGTTGTTACTGTTTGTTTGTTTTTTGAGACAGGGTCTCCCTCTGTCACCCAGGCTGGAGTGCAGTGGCACAGTCATAGCTCACTGCAGCCTCTACCTCCCAGGCTCAACCGATCCTCCTGCTTCAGCCTCCTGAGTCGCTGGGACTGCAGGTGCATGTCCACAAGGCCTGCTCATTTTTTTTAGTTTTTTAGTTTTTAGTAGAGATGGGGTCTCGCTTTGTTGTCCAGGCTGGTAGGGTTCTCGTTTTACATATGGTTGGAGTGACGGAATGCTGGGCATGAATACATCAAGATTCACGGCTCACCTCTCTCAGACCAGGAGCAGCAAATGCTGATGGAACATGAAGACAGTTCCAAGGCACAGGGTGGCATTTTCTCGACTGGGAGTTTTGCTGCGTTTTGCAAAGGAGCATGTCCCAAGTATTGGAACGACTCCATCTGCAGAGAAGGAGGTGGGACCTGGTTCTTCAGCCTCCATGGTGCCTTTGGCAGCAGAGACCTGGAGACTGTTCACTTGTGAAGGATGCAGGGGACAGATGCAGGGCCGGGTGAGCACCTCCGCTTAGGGTTTAGCAGGTGGACGGCAGCTCTGTGATTTTTCAGCCTTTCCATCATTGTTGCAGAAAGAGCCATCTCCTTGCAGGGAGATTCTCTTGTTTCGGTCAGAGAGACACATGTTTCCCCCACCTCCCCACACCCTGCATACTTCATCCTGTGTCTTGTCTTTGGAGCTGTGTCTCCCTCATCAGCCCTCGCCGATGGGGTGGCTGGTAGGATCCAGCCTTTCCCACCTGTATTTGGGCCTGTGGGGGAAAGACAATGGACATGGGAACTGGGTGTGGCTGTTTCTTAACCACCAAAAAGGTCCATAGAAAGTTTATATACTTGGCCGGGCGCGGTGGCTCATGCCTGCAATCCCAGCACTTTGGGAGGCTGAGGCAGATGACAAGGTCAGGTGATCAAGACCAGCCTGGCCAACATGGTGAAACCCTGTCTCTACTGAAAACACAAAAATTAGCAGGGTGTGGTGGTGGCGCCTGTAATCCTAGCTACTCAGGAGGCTGAGGCAGGAGAATCGCTTGAACCCAGGAGGCAGAGGTTGCGGTGAGCCGAGATTGCGCCACTGCACTCCAGCCTGGGCGTCAAAGCGAGACTCCATCTCAAAAAAAAGAAAAAACAACAACAAAAGTTTATATACTTAATCCCAGCACTTTGGGAGGCCAAGGCAAGCAGATCACCTGAGTTTGGGAGTTCGAGACCAGCCTGACCAACATGGAGAAACCCTGTCTCTGTTGAAAATACAAAATTAGCCGGGCATGGTGGCCCATGCCTGTAACCCCAGCTACTCGAGAGGCTGAGGCAGGAGAATCGTTTGAACCTGGGAGGCAGAGGTTGTGGTGAGCCGAGATTGTGCCATTGCACTGCAGCCTGGGTGACAGAGCGAGACTCCATCTCAAAAAA